>NC_138318.1:34127500-34387500 GCF_965601325.2 Salmo salar
ACACATTGGCCAAACAATAGCGTTCCATGTGTGATTTTTTGTGTGGCTAAACAGCATATAGCTAAACGTGGTGGGGAGGAAACTTGATGCACTTGGACACATCATCAGTGATGTAACTTGAGGTCATTGGGTCTTTCATCATCATACACCCTGTCGCCCAGGTGACCCAGCCGACGTTGATCAAGTAGTATGTCTGCTTCCCCCCCGGATCATTCCTCTTGATCCACAGCCACCTACAGGCTCTTTCAGCTGCCTTTGTGGCGGTGTTGATGGCCTTCCTCCCAGTGGCCCCATGATGCCCAGTGAGGGTATAGGCCCTGTAGAAGGATCGACCAGCGAACCCTCTGCTGCTCACTACGTTAGGCTCACACCTTGCTCTCCAACCCTGCCTGCGGCATCTCATACTTCACCCTCTTTCTTTCATTGGCCTCTTCAATGTGGTCCTCCCAAGGGATGGTGAGCTCCAGTAAAACCAGATTACCTGCTTGGAGGTTACAGAAAACCATACAATGTCTGGCCTCAGTGTCATCGCTGTGATGCTGTCTGGGAACTTAAGCTGCTTTCCTGGGTTGACTTTCAGATCCCAGTCTTGACCTGTTGTGAGAAGACCTGTGCAGGTTCTGGTAGCTGGTGTTGGCTTTTCCCCGGCTCTGACGAATGCGATGGCCTGCTTCGCTAGCCGGAGGTGCTTGCAGTGGCTGATTCCATTGCAGATGGTATCCGCTATGGCTTTGAGCACCTGGTCATGGCCTGTGTGACTTCCGTGTTGCTTGACTCCCTGTATTGCAGCAACTCCCTTTAACAGGTCGTCATGAATTCCTCATTCAGGATGCAATTTACCCCCCACAAAAGTAGACACACCTATGCAAGTAGAGACCTACAGGATCCATTCTGTTCTGAACTGTTGTATGCTCTAATCCAAAAAAAGATTGCATAGAAAGATGTGTGTCTAGAGTAGTTGTATTAAAGTTGAGTGGGGGTGAGGTATGTGTTTTTGAGCACACTGGAGTTACAGACACAGAGGAATCCATAAGGAGAGAGAAGGAGAGATAAGGGGATAGAGATTACAGAGAAACAGACAGGGTAACAGAAAGAGAAAGAGAGAGAAGGGAAGAAAAGGAAAAACATTAAAACCTCTTAGATTAATCTAACTTTTCCCCCCAAAACATCTCCGACCTCCCAAGGTCGTCCTCCAATCAGATCGCAGACAGCCCAAGGACTCCCATTGGACAAACCAAAACGCTCTTTTCCAAATTGGCGAGCGTCGGCTGTGCGACACACATCTCCTTCCCCCTGACGCTGGAGGGTCCATTACGGGGACGGACCAGGCCGGTAACGAGCGCGGCTGTCTGACCTCTGTGATCTAACGAGGTGTGTGTCACCGTTAAATGTGTCCCTCGTGCCCCACGCAGGGCCAGGCCTCTCCCTGAAGGACAGTTCCGTGGTAATGTGATGCATAGACTGACTGGGAACGGAGTGGACAGAGGCCCTAGACAGACTGGTCAATAAGGCAGACAGTGAGAGAAAGACCTGCAGGGGAGACCCACACCCGCCCACACACACACACAAACACACACACACACACACGAGAGGACTCTCCTGAGGATGTATATTACACACACACCTGTAACTGTCTGCCTGTCTGCCTATCTATCTGCATGTCTGTCTGCCTATCTATATGCCTGTCAGGCTGCCTGTTGGCCTGTCTGCCTTCCTGTCTGTCTGTCTGTCTGCCTGTCTATCTGCCTGTCTATCTGCCTGTCTGTCTTCCTGGCTGCCTGTTTGTCTGTCAGTCTGCCTTCCTGTCTATCTGGCTGCCTCTGTGTCTGCCTGTCTATCTGCCTGTCTCTCTCTTTGCATGTCCATCTATCTGTCTGCACTATCCTGACGATTTTTTGTAAATAGTCGTTTTTTTTATTGTTGTTGTGTTATACATTTTAATATACTATATATCTTGTCTGTATGTAGCCTACTATGACCGCTACAAAATGAATTGCCTCTTGAGGATATTCAAGTTTTCTGAATTCAAATCTGAAAGTCAGTCTGTCTGTGTGTTGCTCTGTCAGACTCTGTTTGTTTGTCTGCCTGTCTGTCCGTCAGTTTTTCTGTCTGTCTCTCTGCCTACCTACCTACCTGCCTGCCTGTCTGTCTGTCTGTCTGTCTGTCTGTCTGTCTGTCTGTCTGTCTGTCTGTCTGTCTGTCTGTCTGTCTGTCTGTCTGCCTGTGTCTGTGTGTTGCTCTGTCTGCCTGGCTGCATATCTGTCTGTCTGTCTCCCTGTCTACCCGTCTCTCTGGATGTCTATCCAAAAAGCAACAGTCATTGAATTCAGTGTTCTGCCGGTCCACATAACCCTCTGTCATTGGTTGCCTTCGGCGATAACAGCCTCACCAGGTGCATTGAGACAGAAAATTAAGTCTGCGCTCAAATATGAGACTTTTCGCACATGTTAAATAAATTGAGATTCTTCCACCCCGCACACAGTGTAATCTGGTAAGTCCATCTCAACGTTATCTGATGCAGAACCTAGACACTGAGATGCATAGGTCTATTTTTATTCAGAGTAGGGAAAGACTTGACTAATGTCGATTAATTAATGAAGTGTTACTCAATGCTAAGACACATACATGCTCACATGCAATCCTATAAGCACACACACACACTTACACACACACAAACACACACACACACTTACACACACAAACACACACATGTACACACAAACACTTACACACACACACTTACACACACAAACACACACACACACTTACACACACACAAACACACACACACTTACACACTTACACACACAAACACACACACACACACACACACACACACACACACACACACACACACACACACTGACACACACAAACACACACACACACACTTACACACACAAACACACACACTTACACACACACACACACACACACACAAACACACACTTACACACACAAACACACACACGTACACACACAAACACACACACTTACACACACAAACACACACAAGCACACATACAATGCACGCACACAATCATTTCAACAAACTTATGTGTGTCTCTCAGAAAGCAGCCATTCTCAGAGGGCTGGGTTGTTTCCAGAGAGATACCAGTTAAAAGAAGAAGAAGTGGAAAAAGACTCCCTCCCTGGCTGTCATCAAGAGAAATGATGCTGCCACCAGAGCATTCCACCAGGATTTACCCATAGCTCACTGTAGCCCGCTGCACAATAAACGTTTATCAATAACGCTGGAGTGGCTGGGACAGGGGAGCGGCTTCTAGCCTCCGCACGGACCTCTGGCAGCACTCTGAGGAGAGGGGGAGAAGGGGAGGGGAGAGGGGGAGACGGGGAGGGGAGGACAGGGAAGGGGAGAGGTCTTAGATGTGTAATACATTACATGATTTTAAACTGCGATTTTGCCACGATTTTGGGTCCACAACACATTTTGGGGATCACAGCCTAGACAGGGATGGGTCAGGATAGGGAGGGGCCTAGACAGGGAGGGGTCAGAACAGGGAGGGGCCTAGACAGGGAGGGGTCAGAACAGGGAGGGGACTAGACAGGGAGGGGTCAGGATAGGGAGGGGCCTAGACAGGGAGGGGTCAGAACAGGGAGGGGCCTAGACAGGGAGGGGTCAGAACAGGGAGGGGACTAGACAGGGAGGGGTCAGAACAGGGAGGGGCCTAGACAGGGATGGGTCAGGATAGGATAGGGCCTAGACAGGGAAGTGTCCAGACAAGTCGCAATGTGAGCAAACTGGTGTAATGTCAGCACACCGGTCTCAGACTTCAGCATGACAAGATTATGCAGACAATTTGCCTAATGTGAATGCTTCCATAATGTGCAGATGTTTATTGTCGTGTAGTATATGCCTAGCTTAACACGATCCAGCCTTGTGAAACTCTACTGTAGAACTCTGGTGTTCAGTCATATTAATAGAAGACAACTTAAAGATGCAACAGAGATCCTTGTTTTGCATTTAAGAATACATCAATGCCTTGGCAAGACAAAGACACATTGGCAGATGCAGAAACAGCCTGGCAAACAGCCAACAGCCTACCAAAACCTATTAAAGACAATACAATACACTGGAGACTCTCTGGCAAATCATCAACCAAGGTGTTGTTAATTAGACCCCTGAATGTGTGTGTGTGTGTGTGTGTGTGTGTGTGTGTGTGTGTGTGTGTGTGTGTGTGTGTGTGTGTGTGTGTGTGTGTTTATAGGTAGGAGGACAGAACTGCTCACTTAAGCCTCAGCTGCTGTTTCCATAACAACTAATAAACCTGGAAGGTGGCACACAATTAAAACCCAATTCTGACGAGCCAAGCGCACTGCGCTTATGCCAAATCTGCATAACTAACGAGTAGGATGAAACAACACATACGCACACACACACACACACACACACACCCACACACACACACACACACACACACACATTTCTTGTCACAGTTGTCCTGCTGTGTACTAATCCCATGTTAGCCAATTGGAATTGGATGCCAGGGGCCTAATTTATCAATATTGCGTGGAAAAATACTACTTACAAACAGAATTTAGAATGTTGCTACGCATTGAAAAAGTGAGATTCATCAAACAATTCTATGAAAATCATAAGTACACCGGTAGGAGATCACCATTGATGAGTATAAATTGTTTGAGGACGTCGGGAGATGACATGGAAACCGGCCACTAGGGGGTAACAGGGAGCAATGCCACGTTCAAGAAGGTGTTGGTTTTTCCAGGGCGTTGAGGACAGGGTTGGCGGATGTGCGTAAGCATCTGCGTCTGATTCCAAAGGTCGAATCCAGTGATAGAAAGTTGTTTTAGAGATTTTTGTTTTAAGCTAATCACAACCCTTAACCCATTACCTTCACCAATCAGAGTTAATGCCTAACCTTAACCCTTACCTTAACCATTCTGAGTTAATGCCTAACCTTAACCATTACCTTAACCATTCTGAGTTAATGCCTAACCTTAACCCTTACCTTAACCATTCTGAGTTAATGCCTAACCTTAACCATTACCTTAACCATTCAGAGTTAATTCCTAACCTTAACCCTTACCTTAACCATTCAGAGTTAATGCCTAACCTTAACCATTACCTTAACCATTCTGAGTTAATGCCTAACCTTAACCCTTACCTTAACCATTCAGAGTTAATGCCTAACCTTAACCCTTATCTTAACCATTCTGAGTTAATGCCTAACCTTAACCCTAACCGTAAAAAGTTTACATTTCTAAATTTTACCTTAGCAAAAACTGGATTTGGTCAAATTACAGTGTATGGTCTAGCCTGTCGAGATATGTTGCATGAATTCACAATGGAAATACAAGTAAATCAAAAAATATATAAAATTATTACTCTCACAATTTCACACATTTTAAGCATATATTTTCTCCATGGGGTGGCAGGTAGCCTAGTGGTTAGAGTGTTGTACTAGTAACCAAAAGGCTGCTAGATCGAATCCCTGAGCTGACAAGGTGAAAATCTGTTGTTCTGCCTCTAAACAAGGCAGTTAACACACTGTTCCTAGGCTGTCATTGTAAATAAGAATTTGTTCCTAACTGACTTGCCTGTTTATATATATAAAAAAATAATCTATGCTTGCAAGCAATTCCACTGCTTGAAACTGTGCCATGCATGGCCATGTGCAAATTTGCACACACTCTCAAGCAAGTGTTCATATTGCTAAATGTCACATTTTGCATGGAAAAGTTCCCACGCATGGTTTAAGCACAGATTTGTGCCTACACATGATTGATATATGAGGCCGCAGGTTATTTCCCCCCAGATATCAAGCAGCTTGTTAAGAACTTGTAGAACACTTCAGCCAACCTACCACACACACACACACACACACACACACACACACACACACACACACACACACACACACACACACACACACACACACACACACACACACACCTCATCTCAAGGGTGTCCAGAAGAGCACACAGACTTGTAACCACTAACAACACAACTCAATCTATAGAGGTCTACAGCATCTTAACTCCCCCCACACACACACTTCTATTCTAATAAAGACAAATCACAGCTTTCTTTGTCCCCCGTGCTTGGTAAGACCCCAGACACGCCAACACACAAACAAACAAACAAACAGACAAACTACGCGGCCTTTCCTGGGCGCGACCCCTCTCTCTGCACCCAAACTTTATCATAACTCCTTTTTTAATGGAAAAGCCAATGACAAGCTCAAGGACTGCAGAGAACACAGCCCCCGTCGAAGAAAAAAAACAACATTTTACGATCTCAAAGTACAAAAGAGAGAAGAAGAGAGAAGGGGAAGGAAATAAATGAAGAGAGAAAGAAGAGAGAAGGGGAAGGAAATAAATGAAGAGAGAAAGAAGAGAGAAGAAGAGAGAAGGGGAAGGAAATAAATGAAGAGAGAAAGAAGAGAGAAGGGGAAGGAAATAAATGAAGAGAGAAAGAAGAGAGAAGGGGAAGGAAATAAATGAAGAGAGAAAGAAGAGAGAAGAAGAGAGAAGGGGGAGGAAATAAATGAAGAGAGAAGAAGAGAGAAGGGGAGGAAATAAAAGAAGAGAGAAGAAGAGAGAAGGGGGAGGAAATAAAAGAAGAGAGAAGAAGAGAGAAGGGGGAGGAAATAAAAGAAGAGAGAAGAAGAGAGAAGGGGGAGGAAATAAAAGAAGAGAGAAGAAGAGAGAAGGGGGAGGAAATAAAAGAAGAGAGAAGAAGAGAGAAGGGGAAGGAAATAAAAGGAGAACATAAAAAAAGAGAAAAAGTAGTTAAAGTGTTGTCAGGGCCTGATATCATTGTAAATGGTTAGTGATAGTTGTATTTCTGTCAGGCTGGACCAAGGTAACCGTGGGTGAAGTGGAGGGAGGGAGGGCTGAATTACACTAGCAGGAGAGAGTGAACGTCCTAAATTCCCTATGGGCCCAGGTCTAAAGCAGTGCACTATAAAGGGGAATAGGGTGCCATTTGGGACGTAGTCTGGGATGAGGAGGAGCGACAGGCAGCACGGAATAAGAATTCAGCTTCACTTTCTTTCTAGTTATTCTCTGTTCAACACTACATACAATACGGCTGAGTACAGCATGAATGTATGCTCTCTCCCTCGCTCTCTCTCACACACATGTACTTGCGCACCCACACACGCACAGACACACACACACGCACACACCTCATCTCAAGGGTGTCCAGAAGAGGGGAGTGAGAACACCAGTTAGCCTGCAGGGCTGTGACCTCCTGCCAAGTTGACCTCCTGCCAAAGTGACCTCCTGCCAAATTGACCTCCTGCCAAAGTGACCTCCTGCCAAAGTGACCTCCAGCCAAAGTTGCTCCTGTTTGCTGTTTCTTTCCGCCTCTGTTTTCATCAACCCTCTCCTGCCCTTCACTCTGGCCTCTCCCTCACAATCTCTCTGGTGGTCGATTGGAGTTTGTGTTTCATCGCTTCACCTGTCAAAGAGGAGGGATAGGAGCCAAATTACAGACACACACACACACACACACACACACACACACACACACACACACACACACACACACACACACACACACACACACACACACACACACACACACACACACACACACACACACACACATACATTGAGCTTTAATATTAGTCTCCCTCTTCATCAGAAAAGAAAACAGTAATTCTCATCAAGCCTCCTTCAGCAGGCATCCTCATTTGTCACATTTCACATGAATTACAAACATCAACCGGATTTAAACAAACACGCCCCCCATCCCATCCGTATTCTCATCAGTCCCTAATCCTGATCAATCACACAACCCTCTTATTCATTTCTATTTCAGCGATGCCTTCATCTTCATACACACCAATGTTTATGAATGACTGCGGTTAATACGTCCTTACATCACGTCCATGTAACTGCTTGTCAGTCAAATGATGAAATATGTGTTGAGTTCCTGGTTGAATTCTTTCTGTTCCTGTAGCCTGAGGTATAGATCAAAGGTGTTCAGCATGACACATGGGGTGAGGTTGCTATGATTAATTATGGGATGGATGACTCCGCCAAGGTCAGAACATCATATATGGAATCATGACAAAGATCATAAATGTTTACACACACACACACACACACACACACACACACACACACACACACCACACACACACACACACACACACACACACACACACACACACACACACACCCACACACACACACTTATACTACGAATCAGGTTTGAGGAGTTTGCGAGGTAACTGAGGTCAACTCTGAGTTCAACTCGGGATAACCAGTACCACAACAGTGGCTCAGCTTTTAGCCAGGTACGTTTCTATGGCAACAAATCCTTCAGAACTAACCTGCTCCAAGGCAGGCTAACTCAGGGCTAACTCCATTAATCCTGAATGAAGTGTCTGAGCCATGAGTTGAGGACCAATGAAATCAGATTCCCTCCCCATCTTGCAAAGAATGTGTCGTCATCCCCTTCATTTCAGGAAAGACTGAAGACGACTGATTAACTGTTTTATTCATCAAATGTTTTTTTTGTGTGTTAAAAAATAGTCATGTTAAAATACCTATCCCATTACAAGACGGAATGCATTTGAAACTTCACACACAGTAAAAATTAATACAATAATTATGGGTTATTGTGTGTTGTAAAGCACACCAAAGACGGCATTAACGATTAGTAACAAAATAAAGATGGCATTTCTAAAAGCCCATTTCACACCACAGACTGCTGAATTTTAAAAGATAACTTTTCTTTCATTTTGATTTCGGCAGAAATGGAAACGTGACACTGACTCGTCCATGGATTGATGTTTCAGAAGTTGTCTCAGTGAAGAGTTCAGCGTTCGACTAGCCATGTGCGACATGCACACGCAGATACAAGTCTGCTAGAGTTAGCGGCAGGCGGAGGAGAAATATCCACCGTCGTAGTGTGGATGTAGCCTGTGCTGGAATATGAAGCTAATTGAAGCTGGCTAGCTTTAGAAAACCATGAGTATATATAGCTTGCTTCGTAGGAGGTGACTCTCCCTGGGTTTGTGCCAATTGGTAGGGTTCTGGTCTGTCCTTCAGTCTGTCCTTCAGTCTGTCCTTCAGTCTGTACTTCAGTCTGTCCTTCAGTCATTCTATAGGTCTTCCTCTTTAAGGAATACCTAGGATAGGATAAAGTAATCCTTCTAACCCCCCCCCCCCCCCCCCCCCCTCTAAAAGATTTAAATGCACTATTGTAAAGTGGTTGTTCCACTGGATATCATAAGGTGAATGCACCAATTTGTAAGTCGCTCTGGATAAGAGCGTCTGCTAAATGACTTAAATGTAATGTAAATGTACCATTAAAGTAATGGTACTTGCCATGGTACTTGCCTAAGGAGCAGCAAGAGGAAGTGCCGCTCCCTACCTTCAGGCTCTGCTCAAACCCTACATCCTAATCTGAGCACTCCGTTCTGCCAGCTCTGTTCTCTTGGCCCTCCCACCCCTACGGGACGGCAACTCCCGCTCAGCCTAATACAAGCTCTTCTCTGTCCTGGCACCCCAATGGTGGAACCATCTTCCCCCTGAAGCTAGGACAGCAGAGTCCCTGCCCATCTTACGAAAACATCTGAAACCTTCTTCAAAGAGTATCTTAAATAATGTTGAGCCTTTATTTGTAGTGTTTCCAATCCCGGTGACTGACCAATAGGACAAAGCCGGCACTTGAGTATGCACAGATTAATATGATTATTGTTTTAAACAATTACATGCTTTGCAAAATTAACAATTTCCTTAATAATCATGGACACATCTGAAATCAGGCTACTGATGGGATTTTGATAAATGCACAAAATTGGCAATCAAAATAATCGTTCTTGTAACGGCTGTCGTCGTAAGAAAACCAAGATGCAGCGGAGGTTGTGGATTCATTATAAATATTTAATAAAATGAACCACTAATAACAAAACATCAAACAGCAACGAAAGCTAACAGTCCTGTCTGGTCAAAACGAACGAGACAGAAAACAATCACCCACAAAACCAAAGGAAAAACCTGCTCCTTATGTGTGACTCCCAATCAACAACAACGAACTTCAGCTGTGCCTGACTGGGAGTCACACACGGCCCAAAACAAAGAAATACAAAAAACATAGAAACAGAACATAGAACGCCCACCCAATGTAACACCCTGGCCTAACCAAAATAAAGAACAAAAAACCCCTCTCTATGGCCAGGGCGTTACAGTTCTACAACAGCGACCATGTTATTTTTGGGGGAAGCCTATTTGATTCTGAGTTTGGACATATAAAGTCTGGATGTGAAAACTATTTCTAAGATGCAAACTTTCAGTTTTTTTTCCCAAACTCACTTCACTCTTCCATAAGCGTTATTGATGTAGGTACATACACAGATCAAATACGCCGCTGCAGCTGACGTAGCCACGCAGGCCAATCGCAGAATGTGACGACACAACTGAAGCAAATCGTACAATCTGACCAGGTTGATATAAAGATTTTAATCTGGTAACATCGCACAGTGTGACGTGATAATCGTAAAAAGACTGAATCCAACGTACAGTCTACAAAAGCCTTAAGACTGGAGTCTGCTGAACGGTAGGGTTCTGGTCTGTCCTTCAGTCTTCCTACCATTAACTAAGGCTGGAGGACTGAACGGTAGGGTTCTGGTCTGTCCTTCAGTCTTCCTACCATTAACTAGAGTCTAGAGGACTTAACGGTAGGGTTCTGGTCTGTCCTTCAGTCTTTCTACCATTAACTAAGGCTGGAGGACTGAATGGTAGGGTTCTGGTCTGTCCTTCAGTCTTCCTACCATTAGAGGACTGAACGATATAGCTCTTTAAGCAACCAAATATGATAAAGTAAAGTGGTGAGATTTAGCAGTGGTTTAATTAGTTCTGCTAAATCTACACTCCACTCCGCCTGTGAAGACACTCACAGCACACACACATACACACACACACACACATGCACACGCGCACGCACACGCACGCACGCACGCACGCATGCACGCACACACGCACACACACACACACACACACACACATACACAGAGACCTTCAGATCCTCGTGGAAAACGCAGCCAACCGATGAGCCAACGCTGAAGCAGCGCTTTCTAAAACCCTACATGACAGGTCTGTGCCTGAGGCTACAAGCAAGCCTTTTTTTATTTATTTCACCTTTATTTAACCAGGTAGGCTAGAGAACAAGTTCTCATTTGCAACTGCGACCTGGCCAAGATAAAGCATAGCAATTCGACACATACAACAACACAGAGGTTACACATGGAATAAACAAAACATAGAGCCAATAATACAGTAGAACAAAAGAAAACAAAAAGTCTATATACAGTGAGTGCAAACGAGGTATTAAGGCAATAAATAGGCCATGGTGGCAAAGTAATTACAATATAGCAATTAAACACTGGAATGGTAGATGTGCAGAAGATGAATGTGCAAGTAGAGATACTGGGGTGCAAAGGAGCAAGATAAATAAATACAGTATGGGGATGAGGTAGGTAGACAGATGGGCTGTTTACAGATGGGCTATGTACAGGTGCAGTGATCTGTGAGCTGCTCTGACAGCTGGTGCTTAAAGCTAGTGAGGGAGATATGAGTCTCCAGCTTCAGAGATTTTTGCAGTTCGTTCCAGTCATTGGAAGCAGAGAACTGGAAGGAAAGACAACCAAAGGAGGAATTGGCTTTGGGGGTGACCAGTGAGATATACCTGCTGGACCGCGTGCTACGGGTGGGTGCTGCAAATGTATGAAATGTATGCATTCCCTACTGTAAGTCGCTCTGGATAAGAGTGTCTACTAAAATGTAAATGTAGTGCGAAAAGGGGGAAGGGGTAGAGGGGGAGGGTGATGGGGATGAGAGAAGCGTTTGAAATCTCACTGTCTGCTTTAATATTCCTGCAGAGTGAGAAACAGACAGAAAATCGATCACGTCATTTTTCCTCCGATATGAAAAACTTAAGGGGGAGAGAGGGGTGAACCCCCCCCCCCCCCCCCTCCTTTTCGGTCAATCATGTTTAATCTCTCTTTCTTTCGGTAAACCTAGAAAACAAAAAATGTGATTACGTGAATCAAAACTATAGCTCATGCCATGTCTATTGAACGAGATCCAAGAGGTAAGGAAGCTCTCTGCCTCTGCTCCAATACCCACACCCAACAGAACCAGTCAATAATATTAAGCAATGTATTAGGCATGCATTCTGGGTATATATATTCTAAATCTGCCATCCAAATAGTGCACTATATTTTGACTCACACTATTCCATATATAGTACACTAATGTTGATCAGAGTAGTGCACTATATAGGGAAATAGGGTGCCATTTAGGAAGCAGCAACGGCATTGGGTTTTTCTAAGTGAGTGAGACCCTAGAAAAATGAGTGAGATCCTAGCAAAAGGAGTGAGACCCTAGCCAAGGGAGTGAGACCCTAGGAAAGTGAGTGAGACCCTAGAAAAGTGAGTGAGACCCTAGCCAACGGAGTGAGACCCTAGCCAAGGGAGTGAGACCCTAGCCAAGGGAGTGAGACCCTAGAAAAGTGAGAGACCCTAGAAAAGGGAGTGAGACCCTAGAAAAGTGAGTGAGACCCTAGAAAAGTGAGTGAGACCCTAGGAAAGTGAGTGAGACCCTAGGAAAGTGAGTGAGACCCTAGCCAAGGGAGTGAGACCCTAGCCAAGGGAGTGAGACCCTAGAAAAGTGAGTGAGACCCTAGAAAAGTTAGTGAGACCCTAGCCAAGGGAGTGAGACCCTAGGAAAGTGAGTGAGACCGCTAGCCGAAGGGAGTGAGACCCTAGCCAAGGGAGTGAGACCCTAGCCAAGGGAGTGAGACCCTAGCCAAGGGAGTGAGACCCTAGAAAAGTGAGTGAGACTCTAGAAAAGGGAGTGAGACCCTAGAAAGGTGAGTGAGACCCTAGAAAAGTGAGTGAGACAATAGGAAAGTGAGTGAGACCCTAGGAAAGTGAGTGAGACCCTAGCCAAGGGAGTGAGACCCTAGGAAAGTAGGCAGCTCCAACTGGGTTGAAGGTCTGATGTTTTTGTCTTTGAGACCTTGACAATGAGCCCAGACAGAGACAGACAGAGACAGACATCTGACATCCGGGTCAGCTAACAGAATAGTCTGACTAGCCTGTCTGTCTGTCTCTTATCTACTATCAGGTTTAGTGGTGCCACACTGCCCCAGTGGACTAGAGCAACCTGCACAGGCTCTAAAACAACCCTTACACACAACTACACACACAGACACAAGTACACACAACCACACACACAGACACAACCACACACACAGACACAACTACACACAACCACACACACAGACACAACCACACACACAGACACAACTACACACAACCACACACACAGACACAACCACACACACAGACACAACTACACACAACCACACACACAGACACAACCACACACACAGACACAACTACACACAACCACACACACACAGACACAACTACACACACAGACACAACTACACACAACCACACACACAGACACAACTACACACACAGACACAACTACACACACAGACACAACTACACACACAGACACAACCACACACACAGACACACACCACACACACAGACACAACTACACACAACCACACACACAGACACAACTACACACACAGACACAACTACACACAACCACACACACAGACACAACTACACACACAGACACAACTACACACACAGACACAACCACACACACAGACACAACCACACACACACACACACACAACCACACACACAGACACAACTACACACACAGACACAACTACACACACAGACACAACCACACACACAGACACAACTACACACACAGACACAACTACACACAGACACAACTACACACAGAGACACAACTACACACAACTACACACACAGACACAACTACACACACACACAACTACACACACACACACACAACTACACACACAACCACACACACAGACACAACTACACACACACACACACCACACACACAGACACAACTACACACACAACTACACACACAGACACAACTACACACACAGACACAACCACACACACAGACACAACTACACACACAAACACAACTACACACACAAACACAACCACACACACAAACACAACCACACACGCATTAACAGATCTGTACTCACCATAACGTATATATTTTAGTAAACAAACAAAACTTCACACCAACACACACACTTCATGAAAAGCAGAATTCCTGGGAACGTGAAGAACAAACACGATTGTAAATACAACCCATGTTTATATATTTTCTATTTTGTACTTTAACTATTTGCACACAGTTACAACACTGTACATAGCCATACCATGACATTTGAAATGCATCTATGTTTACTGTAAAACATTTTTTGTTTATTTCACTTTTGTTTATTATCTATTTCACTTGCTTTGGCATTGTAAACATATCTTTCCCATGCCAATAAAGCCCTTTGATTTGAATTGAATTGAGAGAGAGCGTGAGTTAGGGGAACACAGTTGTGGTCTTTCCCAGGTGCTGCTGGGAAATGGTGTTCAGGGGGGGTTTTATCTCTGCTTTGTTGATCAACCATGTCATGGCCTGTCAACTACACTCATCTGACTAGATACTTTATGTTATTATTGTATTACATCACAGGCACGGGTAGGAGGTGTTTGACCCCCCCCAACACACACACACACGATGCCCCCCAAAACACACACACACACACGATGCCCCCAAGACACACACACACACAATGCCCCCCAACACACACTCACACAATGCCCCCTAAGACACACGCCCACACAATGCAACCAACACACACACACCATGCCCCCAACACACACACACACTCACACAATGCCCCCCAAGACACACACACACACACACACACACACACACACACACACACACACACACACACACACACACACACACACACACAATGCCCCCCAAGACACACGCACGCACGCACGCACACACACACACACACTGCCCCCAAAACGCATACATACACACACACACAGGACCACACACACCCCTCCCTTTGTGAGATTGTGCTTGTAAATGAGAAGAGACTTAACCATGCGTTGGCCCCTCATTAATCTGTGCTCTGCTCTACTCTGCTCTGCTGTTCACTCTTGATTCATGGAGAGCAACCTTTACAGACATCAAGCATGACTGATGGCCAGTTCATACACACATGCACACACACACTAACACACACTTGAATAAACATGCACAGTACTTAAACAAACACACACACACACATACCTAAACACATAAATACCAATTTACATATACCCCTCTCCACCCTGCTCTGCCTAGGGCCCTTTCATGTAAAGACTAAAGAGGACTGTTGTGTGTGTGTGTGTGTGTGTGTGTGTGTGTGTGTGTGTGTGTGTGTGTGTGTGTGTGTGTGTGTGTGTGTGTGTGTGTGTGTGTGTGTGTGTGTGTGTGTGTGTGTGTGTGTGTGTGTGTGTGTGTGTGTGTGTTTGCGTGTCCTAGCTCTGCTCTGACATTCTTATCTCCCCAGACTCCTGAGAGAGAAGAGGTTAGAATAAGGAGAAGAGGGGTGAGGTAACGGTCACTGTACTACAGTGATTACACATACTCCTCCTCCATCACAGTCTTACCATGAGGAAACCCCTGCTGGTTACAAGTCACCTTCTGTCCTTACTGACAGAGAGAAGAACAGAAGGTGGGAGAGAGAAGGAGATAGACCGAAAGAGAGAGAGAGAGATATGGAAAGAGGTAGAGAGAGAGAGCAGGAAGAGAGTGAAGGACGGCGGAAGGACGGAAAGAGAGAGAGATGGGAGAGGAAAGGAGAGAGGAGGATGGAAAGAGGGACAGCAACAGAGAGAGTAAGATACGGAAAGAGAAAGAGATGGAGGGAGGAAGAGTGAGAGCGACAGAGAGAAAGGCTGCGTATCTGTCCTGTGTGTGTATAACAGGGTTATAAGTTGTCAATCTATCAGAGATCAGTATAGGCCCCTGGCCCAGACAGTAGTCTGGAGAACAGGTCATCACTACCCCTCTGATCACATCACATCCCTCACGAGACACAGGAGGGAGCCCTGAGACATAACCCTCTACCCTGTCTTCCTCTCTCCTACCTTCAGCCTCCTGGTAGAGGTAACTAGGGGGAGAGCCCTGAGACATGACCCTCTACTCTGTCTTCCTCTCTCCTACCTTCAGCCTCCTGGTAGAGGTAACTAGGGGGAGAGCCCTGAGACATAACCCTCTACCCTGTCTTCCTCTCTCCTACCTTCAGCCTCCTGGTAGAGGTAACCAGGGGGAGAGCCCTGAGACATAACCCTCTACCCTGTCTTCCTCTCTCCTACCTTCAGCCTCCTGGTAGAGGTAACCAGGGGGAGAGCCCTGAAACATGACCCTCTACTCTGTCTTCCTCTCTCCTACCTTCAGCCTCCTGGTAGAGGTAACCAGGGGGAGAGCCCTGAGACATAACCCTCTACCCTGTCTTCCTCTCTCCTACCTTCAGCCTCCTGGTAGAGGTAACTAGGGGGAGAGCCCTGAGACATAACCCTCTACTCTGTCTTCCTCTCTCCTACCTTCAGCCTCCTGGTAGAGGTAACCAGGGGGAGAGCCCTGAGACATAACCCTCTACTCTGTCTTCCTCTCTCCTACCTTCAGCCTCCTGGTAGAGGTAACCAGGGGGAGAGCCCTGAGACATAACCCTCTACCCTGTCTTCCTCTCTCCTACCTTCAGCCTCCTGGTAGAGGTAACCAGGCAGGGAGGGAGGGAACCCTGAGACATAACCCTCTACTCTGTCTTCCTCTCTCCTACCTTCAGCCTCCTGGTAGAGGTAACCAGGCAGGGAGGGAGGGAACCCTGAGACATAACCCTCTACTCTGTCTTCCTCTCTCCTACCTTCAGCCTCTTTTGTCTCTTTGTCTCTTTTAATTCCCTCAGGTATTCCCCTGTAATGTCCTAGGACCATAGGACAGCTCCTCCCAGTAAAGAAAATAGAGGGCTTCCACGATGACATCACCCCTGACGCCTGACCTCTGACCCAGTCTTCAGATCTAATGTTATGTGTCACATGCTTTGTCAACAATAGCTGTAAACTAACAGTGAAATGCTTGCTTACAGGCCCTTCCCAACAATGCATTGAGAGAGAAAAAAAAAGAGAAATAACAGAAAAATAATAACTCAAGGAATAAATACACAACTAGTAATAATAACTTGGCTATATACACGGGGTACGAGTACCGAGTCAATCTGCCGGGGTACATATACAGGATAGATAAAGTGACTAGGCAACAGGATAGATAATAATCTGCAACAGCAGCGTATTTGGTGAGTCAATAGAGTTAGTGCAAAAAGGGTCAATGCAGATAATCTGGGTAGCTATTGATAAAGAGTTTTATGGCTTGGGAGTAGAAGCTGTTCAGGATCCTATTGGTTCCATACTTGGTGCATCTGTACCGCCTGCCCTGTGTTAGCAGAGAGAACAGTCTATGACTTGGGTGGCTGGAGTCTGAACATTTTTAGGGTTTTTACCCCGTCTGGTATAGAGGCCCTGGATGGCAGGGAGATCGGCCCTAGTGATGTACTGGGCTGTACGCAATATCCTCTGTAGCGCTGTTGTATTCGGCGCATGTGAAAAATAAAAATTGATTTGATTTGATCTTGGAGGTGTTTCTTTTGTCCAGGTGAGAAATGGCACTGTGGTGTGCAACAGAGATTGCATAATCTGTGGATCTGTTGGGGCGGTATGCATATTTTTTACATTTATTTTAATTCACCTTTATTTAACCAGGTACGCTAGTTGAGAACAAGTTCTCATTTGCAACTGCGACATGGCCAAGATAAAGCGTAGCAATTCGACACATACAACAACACAGAGTTACACATGGAATAAACAAAACATACAGCCAATAATACAGTAGAACAAAAGAAAACAAAAAGTCTATATACAGTGAGTGCAAATGAGGTAAGTTAAGACAATAAATAGGCCATGGTGGTGAAGTAATTACAATATAGCAATTAAACACCGGAATGGTAGATGTGCAGAAGATGAATGTGCAAGTAGAGATACTGGGGTGCAAAGGAGCAAGATAAATAAATAAATACAGTATGGGGATGAGGTAGGTAGATAGATGGGCTGTTTACAGATGGGCTATGTACAGGTGCAGTGATCTGTGAGCTGCTCTGACAGCTGGTGCTTAAAGCTAGTGAGGGAGATATGAGTCTCCAGCTTCAGAGATTTTTGCAGTTCGTTCCAGTCATTGGCAGCAGAGAACTGTAAGGAAAGACGACCAAAGGAGGAATTGGCTTTGGGGGTGACCAGTGAGATATACCTGCTGGAGCGCGTGCTACGGGTGGGTGCTGCTATGGTGACCAGTGAGCTGAGATAAGGTGGGGCTTTACCTAGCAGAGACTTGTAGATAACCTGTAGCCAGTGGGTTTGGCGACGAGTATGAAGCGAGGGCCAACCAACGAGAGCGTACAGGTCGCAATGGTGGGTAGTGTATGGGGCTTTGGTGACAAAACGGATGGCACTGTGATAGACTGCATCCAATTTGTTGAGTAGAGTGTTGGAGGCTATTTTGTAGATGACATCACCGAAGTCGAGGATCGGTAGGATGGTCAGTTTTACGAGGGTATGTTTGGCAGCATGAGTGAAGGATGCTTTGTTGCGATATAGGAAGCCGATTCTAGATTTAATTTTGGATTGGAGATGCTTAATGTGAGCCTGGAAGGAGAGTTTACAGTCTAACCAGACACCCAGGTATTTGTAGTTGTCCACGTATTCTAAGTCAGAGCCGTCCAGAGTAGTGATGCTGGACGGGCGAGCAGGTGCGGGCAGTGATCGATTGAATAGCATGCATTTAGTTTTACCTGCGTTTAAGAGCAGTTGGAGTCCACGGAAGGAGAGTTGTACGGCATTGAAGCTCGTCTGGAGGTTAGTTTACACAGTGTCGAAAGAGGGGCCAGAAGTATACAGAATGGTGTCGTCTGCGTAGAGGTGGATCAGAGAATCACCAGCAGCAAGAGCAACATCATTGATGTATACAGAGAAGAGAGTCGGCCCGAGAATTGAACCCTGTGGCACCCCCATAGAGACTGCCAGAGGTCCGGACAACAGGCCCTCCGATTTGACACACTGAACTCTATCAGAGAAGTAGTTGGTAAACCAGGCGAGGCAATCATTTGAGAAACCAAGGCTGTCGAGTCTGCCGATAAGAATGTGGTGATTGACAGAGTCGAAAGCCTTGGCCAGGTCGATGAAGATGGCTGCACAGTAATATTGGAGTGGGTCCAGAGTGTCTA
Source organism: Salmo salar (assembly GCF_965601325.2). Lineage (NCBI taxonomy): Eukaryota > Metazoa > Chordata > Actinopteri > Salmoniformes > Salmonidae > Salmo > Salmo salar. The sequence continues at coordinate 34,146,753 of NC_138318.1, forward strand.
GTATGATGGTGTTGATGTGAGCCATGACCAGCCTTTCAAAGCATTTCATGGCTACAGATGTGAGTGCTATAGGGTGAGAGTAATTTAGGCAGGTTACCTTGGCATTCTTGGGGACAGGGACTATAGCGGTCTGCTTGAAACGTAGGTATTACAGACTGGGCCAGAAAGAGGTTGAAAATGTCAGTGAAGACACTCCTGGTAATCCATCTGACCCTGCGGCCTTGTGAATGTTAAACTGTTTAAAGGACTTATTCACATCGGCTACGGAGAGCGTGATCACACAGCTGGAGCTCTCATGCATGGTTCAGTGTTGCTAGTCTCGAAGGGAGCATAAAATGTATTTAGCTCGTCTGGTAGGCTCGCATCACTAGGCAGCTCACGGCTGTTTTTCACTTTGTAATCCGTGATAGTTTGCAAGCTCTGTCACATCCAACGAGCATCAGAGCCGGTGTAATATTATTCAATCTTGGTCCTGTAATGATGCTTTGCCTTTTTGATGGTTCGTCGGACAGCAAAATGCTTTGAAAGGCTGGTCACTTCTTATAATCGTACCGATTAGTGTCCCACTCCTTGAAAGGTGGCAGCTTTAGCCTTCAGCTCAGTGCAGATGTTGCCTGTAATCCATGGCCTCTTGTTGACATGCTGGTAGAAATTAGGTAAAATGTTTACCTCTGCGTGAAAATGTTCTTGTTTGCTTATAGGCCCTATACAACGGTCTTAGTGCCTGCATTGGTTGTAGTGTTAAATAGACAGCTATGAAAAACATAGATGAAAACTCTCTTGGTAAATAGAATGGTCTACAGCTTATCTCCGGCGGCCAGAACCTAAAGACTTATTTTATATTAGAGATCACACACACACACCCGAGTTTCCCGAACGCCATCGTTCTGTCCAGCTGATTTTAAAGCTAGATTTATATTTATCAGGTTCAGCCACGACTCGGAGAAACATAGGATATTACAGTTATTCAGATCACAGTGATAGGATAGTCTTGAATGGAGCTCATCCAGTTTAATCTCCAGTGGTCGCACATTCACCAATAGAACGGAGGGTAGAGGCGATTTATCCGACGCAGTCTCGTCAGGAGCTTATCCTTATGATTGTAGTCAAAATAAACTATACGTATGTGTCAGTAAATGCTAGGAGTGGTGGTAGGAGTCAGGCGCAGAGAGCAGAGGTAAGGAGATAATGTGTTTATTCCGTAACACAACAAAAACGGAAAGAGGTAGAAAACAAGGGGAAAGTTACTAATACGAACATATGACCAACAGGGAGCTCTGGGTCAGGTTGGTGCTTACTCACCTGAGGTGGACGAGGAGTGCTCCGCCTGCCATCCCGATTCCCAGAGGAGCTCCTCCAGCACCGGTCGGCAGTGTGTCCTCTCCGACCACACTGGGTACAGGAGGAGCCTCCTCCTCCGGTTCCCCTCGACGCGGCCCCCCCAGCTCCATAGGAATGGGAGCTGGAGGGCCTGGAGGTGGAACCAACAGGGCCCGGTCTGGACGCAGCCAGTAGGTTGTCGAGACGAATGGACATGTCTATTAGTTCATCCAGTGAGAGGGTAAGTGTCCCGACAGGCTAGCTCCCGGCGGATGTCCTCTCGGAGGCTACACCGATAGTGGTCCATCAGGGCCCTGTCGTTCCACCCCGCTCCAGCACCCAAGGTCCGTAACTCCAGAGCAAAGTCCTGTGCGCTCCTCGTCTCCTGCCGCAGGTGGAACAGCCGTTCACCCGCCGCCCGGCCCTCTGATGGGTGGTCGAACACGGCCCGGAAACAGCGGGTGAACTCGGGGTAGTGATCCCTTGCCGAGTCTGGGCCATACCACACTGTGTTAGCCCACTCCAGGGCACGTCCCGTTAAGCAGGAGACGAGGACGCTTACGCTCTCCTCTCCCGAGGGAGTCGGACGAACGGTAGCCAGGTACAACTCCAACTGCAGCAGGAACCCCTGGCACCCAGCCGCCGCTCCATCGTACTCCCTGGGAAGAGCCAGGCGCAAGGCTCTGGGTCCGGACGCTGGCGGAGGGGTAGATGGCGGAAGGGGAATTGGTGCTGGGGATGCGGTAGGAAGGCCACTCTTCTCCCATCGGTCCATCCTCTCCATCATCTGATCCATCGCTGAGCCGATTCGGTGGAGAATGGTGATATGATGGAGGACCCTTTCCTCCATCGATGGGAGAGGAGGGGATGCTGCTCCTGCTGACTCCATAGCTGGTGCGGGATTCTGTCAGTAAATGCTAGGAGTGGTGGTAGGAGTCAGGCGCAGAGAGCAGAGGTAAGGAGATAATGTGTTTATTCCGTAACACAACAAAAACGGTCGACGCCAACACAACCGGCGTGAAATGCAAAGTGCCCAGAACAACAGGTACACAGCACGCACATAAAACAACACTATTCGATCGCCAGCACATCCAATAACAAAACACACTGACGCAAATAATCCCGCACAAACCTGGGCAGGCTACACAGGCTTAAATAACCAAAATCAAGAGAACCAAATGAGGAACAGGCGCAAACAATCAGACATACCAAACGAAAAGGAAAAAGGGATCAGCGGCGGCTAGTAGGCCGACGACGACGACCGCCGAGCGCCGCCCGAGCAGGCAGGGGAGCCACCTTCGGTGGGATTCGTGACAGTATGGTATGGTTGGAATACGGTGTGTGTGGGCGTAGGAGTGTGTGTGGAGAGGGGGGGCATGGTGCTAGAATGTTTGTGTGTGCTGTACAGTTCCCTTTTATTCTCTTGAAAATGTATTGAACTGTTTATTATTTTATTTATTGAATATTTAGGAACAGTAGCATAATGATTTGCTGAAACAAGATGGTCAAATAATAGCCTAAATTGACTCCATACTTTAGTAAAAAAAAAAGAGACAATAAATCACACATTGCACATGCTTTACCCTTTAATTTACTGAAAAATTACGTTTTTCTTGAGCATTTAGGCCTGTTCATTTGAAAAGGCTTATTGAACAGTACTTGTAAAGAAACAACATGTGAAACAGTAAATGGACATCGTGTAGGCCGACTGCAAGTGTGGGCTACCACCCTACAATTCTACCGGCATATGAATTAATTACAATATTAAATGAAATACAAAATAGGCTTAGAAAATAAATAGGCTATAACACAACAAAGTTTAGAAAACAAAGATCCCACTGTCCATTTATGAGACTTTAATTAACCTACTTTGTCTTCATTTCTTTTGTAACAGAGTAAGTACTGTGTAGAGTAAGTACTGTGTAGAGTAAGTACTGTGTAGAGTTAGTACTGTGTAGTTAGTACTGCGTAGAGTTAGTACTGTGTAGAGTAAGTACTGTGTAGAGTTAGTACTGTGTAGTTAGTACTGTGTAGAGTTAGTACTGTGTAGAGTTAGTACTGCGTAGAGTTAGTACTGTGTAGCATTAGTACTGTGTAGTTAGTACTGCGTAGAGTTAGTACTGCATAGAGTTAGTAATGCGTAGAGTTAGTACTGCATAGAGTTAGTACTGCATAGAGTTAGTACTGTGTAGAGTTAGTACTGTGTAGTTAGTACTGTGTAGAGTTAGTACTGCGTAGAGTTAGTACTGCGTAGAGTTAGTACTGCGTAGAGTTAGTACTGCATAGAGTTAGTACTGCGTAGAGTTAGTACTGTGTACAGTTAGTACTGTGTAGTTAATACTGCATAGAGTTAGTACTGTGTAGAGTAATTACTGTGTAGAGTTAGTACTGCGTAGAGTAAGTACTGTGTAGTTAGTACTGCGTAGAGTTAGTACTGCATAGTTAGTACTGTGTAGAGTTAGTACTGTGTAGAGTTAGAACTGCGTAGAGTTAGTACTGTGTACAGTTAGTACTGTGTAGTTAGTACTGCATAGAGTTAGTACTGTGTAGAGTAAGTACTGTGTAGAGTTAGTACTGCGTAGAGTTAGTACTGTGAAGAGTTAGTACTGTTTAGAGTAAGTACTGTGTAGAGTTAGAACTGCGTAGAGTTAGTACTGTGTACAGTTAGTACTGTGTAGTTAGTACTGCATAGAGTTAGTACTGTGTAGAGTAAGTACTGTGTAGAGTTAGTACTGCGTAGAGTAAGTAATGTGTAGTTAGTACTGCATAGAGTTAGTACTGTGTAGAGTTAGTACTGCGTAGAGTTAGTACTGTGTAGAGTTAGTACTGTGTAGAGTTAGTACTGTGTAGTTAGTACTGCGTAGAGTTAGTACTGCATAGAGTTAGTACTGTGTAGAGTTAGTACTGTGTAGTTAGTACTGCGTAGAGTTAGTACTGCGTAGAGTAAGTACTGCGTAGAGTTAGTACTGCGTAGAGTTAGTACTGTGAAGAGTTAGTACTGTGTAGAGTAAGTACTGTGTAGAGTTAGTACTGCGTAGAGTTAGTACTGTGTAGAGTTAGTACTGCGTAGAGTTAGTACTGTGTAGAGTTAGTACTGCGTAGAGTTAGTACTGTGTAGAGTTACTGTGTAGTTAGTACTGTGTAGTTAGTACTGCATAGAGTTAGTACTGTGTAGTTAGTACTGTGTAGTTAGTACTGCGTAGAGTTAGTACTGCGTAGAGTTAGGCCCTAAAGCTAATACGTATGCACTAATGCAACATAAAAATAATGACAGAATGTATCCTACAGATATGAATTGCACAGGAATTCCACACTTATGTATTTTTTTATGCTTTGTTTTCCCGCCCACCCACCACCCACCCACCCTTCATCCTCACAATATTTCATGACCTTAAACCCACCCGCCCCACACATATAACCATGGGGACTGCAGGTTATGAGTCAACCTAGTGTGAGTGTGTGGGGTATCATGTAGTGTGTGTGTGTGTGTGTGTGTGTGTGTGTGTGTGTGTGTGTGTGTGTGTGTGTGTGTGTGTGTGTGTGTGTGGTGTATCATGTAGTGTGTGTGTGTGTGTGTGTGTGTGTGTGTGTGTGTGTGTGTGTGTGTGTGTGTGTGTGTGTGTGTGTGTGTGTGTGTGTGTGTGGTGTATCGTGTGTGTGTGTGTGGTGTATCGTGTGTGTGTGTGTGTGTGTGTGGTGTATCATGTAGTGTGTGTGTGTGTGTGTGTCTGTGTGTGTGTGTGTGTGTGTGTGTGTGTGTCTGTGTGTGTGTGTGTGTGTGTGTGTGTGTGTGTGTGTCTGTGTGTGTGTGTGTGTGTGTGTGTGTGTGTGTGTGTGTGTGTGTGTGTGTGTGTGTGTGTGTGTGTGTGTGTGGTGTATCATGTAGTGTGTGTGTGTGTGTGTGTGTGTGTGTGTGTGTGTGTGTGTGTGTGTGTGTGTGTGTGTGTGTGTGTGTGTGTGTGGTGATCGTGTGTGTGTGTGTGTGTGTGTGTGTGTGTGTGTGTGTGTGTGTGTGTGTGTGTGTGTGTGTGTGGTGTATCATGTAGTGGTGTGTGTGTGTGTGTGTGTGTGTGTGTGTGTGTGTGTGTGTGTGTGTGTGTGTGTGTGTGTGTGTGTGTGTGTGTGTGTGTGGTGTATCATGTAGTGTGTGTGTGTGTGTGTGTGTGTGTGTGTGTGTGTGTGTGTGTGTGTGGTGTATCATGTAGTGTGTGTGTGTGTGTGTGTGTGTGTGTGTGTGTGTGTGTGTGTGTGTGTGTGTGTGTGTGTGTGGTGTATCATGTAGTGTGTTTGTGTGTGTGTATCATGTAGTGTGAGTGTGTGTTAGATGTAGATGAGGTTTCTCTGCTGTAGGGGGAATGGGCTGTGGTTGGCTGGGCTGCCAGAAGACGGCTCCATGGAAAAGAACGACTTTTTAAATTACCCATACATCACTGTCAGACACTGCTGCACAGCAGAGCTACAGAGTCCACACGTACACACACGTGTATACACACACACCCACACACACACACACACACACACACACACACACACACACACACACACACACACACACACACACACACACACACACACACACACACACACACACACACACACACACACACACACACACATACAGAGACATATATATATACAAAAGTATGTGGACCCCCTGCTCGTCGAACATCTCATTCCTAAATCATGGGCATTAATATGGAGTTGGTCCCCCCTTTGCTGCATTAACACCTTCCACTCTTCTGGGAAAGCTTTCCACTAGATGTTGGAACATTTCTGCGGGGACTTGCTTCCGTTCAGCCGCAAGAGCATTAGTGGGATCGAGCACTGATGTTGGGCGATTAGGCCTGGCTCACTGTTGGCATTCCAATTCATCCCAAAGGTGTTCGATGGGGTTGAATGCAGGGCTCTGTGCAGGCCAGTCAAGTTCTTCCACACAGATCTCAACAAACTACCTCCTCCACCAAACTGTACAGTTGGCACTATGCATTGGGGCAGGTAGTGTTCTCCTGGCATCTGCCAAATCCAGAATCATCCGTCGGACTGTCAGATGGTGAAGCATGATTTATCACTCCAGAGAACGCGAGTCCAATGGCGGCGAGCTTTACACCACTCCAGCCGACATTTGGCATTGCGCATGGTGATTTTAGGCTTGAAGATTGAACTCAGTGGCTTGAATGCCAAGCGTCACCTCTGAAGGAAACCTGGCACCATCCCTACGGTGAAGCATGGTGGCGGCAGCATCATACTGTGTGGATGTTTTTCAGAGGCAGGGACTGGAAGACTGGTCAGGATGGAGGAAAAGATGAATGCAGCAAAGTACAGAGAGATCCTTGATGAAAACCTGCTCCAGAGCACTCAGGACCTCAGACTTGGGCGAAGGTTCACCTTCCAACAGGACAACGACCCTAAGCACAGAGCCAAGACAAAGCAGGAGTGGCTTCGGAACAAGTCTCTGAATGTCATTGAGTGGCCCAGCGAGACCCCGAACTTGAACCTGATCGAACATCTCTGGAGAGACCTGAAAATAGCTGTGCAGCGACGCTCCCCGTCCAGCATGACAGAGCTTGAGAGGATTTGCCAAAATTTCTACAAAACTGTTTTTGCTTTGTCATTATGGGGTATTGTGTGAAGATTATTGAGGAAAAGAATAAGGCTGCATGGCTAACCGCATTCTGCAACGATACACCATCCCATCTGTTTTGCGATTAGTGGGACTATCATTTGTTTTTCAACAGGACAATCACTCAAAACACACCTCAAGGCTGTGTAAGGGCTGTTTGACCAAGAACGAGAGTGATGGAGTGCTGCATCGGATGACCTGACCTCCACAATCACCCGACCTCAAACCAATTGAGATGGTTTGGAATGAGTTGGACAGGAGATTGAAGGAAAAGCAGCCAATAAGTGCTCAGCATATGGGAACTCCTTCAACACTGTTGGAAAAGCATACCTCATGAAGCTGGTTGAGAGAATACCAAGAGTGTGCAAAGCTGTCATCAAGGCAAAGGGTGGCTACTTTGAAGAATATCAAATATAAAAACCATTTGGATTTGTTTAACACTTTTTTGGTTACTACATTATTCCATATGAGTTATTTCATAGATGTGATGTCTTCACTATCATTCTACAATATAGAAAATAGTAAAAATAAAGAAAAAACGTGGAATGAGTAGTCCAAACTTTTGACTGGTACTGTAAATATATGCTTATAAACTCAGCAAAAAAAGAAACGTCCTGTCACTGTCAACTGCGTTTATTTTCAGCAAACTTAACATGTGTAAATATTTGTATGAACATAACAAGATTCAACAACTGAGACATAAACTGAACAAATTCCACAGACCTGACTAACAGAAATTGAATAATGTGTCCCTGAACAAAGGGGGGGTCAAACTCAAAAGTAACAGTCAGTATCTGGTGTGGCCACCAGCTGCATTAAGTACTGCAGTGCATCTCCTCCTCATGGACTGCACCAGATTTGCCAGTTCTTGCTGTGAGATGTTACCCCACTCTTCCACCAAGGCACCTGCAAGTTCCCGGACATTTCTGGGGAGAATGACCCTAGCCCTCACCCTCCGATCCAACAGGTCCCAGACGTGCTCAATGGGATTGAGATCTGGGCTCTCCGCTGGCCATGGCAGAACACTGACATTCCTGTCTTGCAGGAAATCATGCACAGAACGAGCAGTATGGCTGGTGGCATTGTCATGCTGGAGGGTCATGTCATGATGAGCCTGCAGGAAGGGTACCACATAAAGGAGGAGGATGTCTTCCCTGTAATGCACAGCGTTGAGGTTGCCTGCAATGACAACAAGCTCAGTCTGATGATGCTGTGACCATAACGGACCCTCCACCTCCAAATCGATCCCGCTCCAGAGTACAGGCCTCGGTGTAACGCTCATTCCTTCGACGATAAACGCAAATCCAACCATCACCCCTGGTGAGACAAAACCGCAACTCGTCAGTGAAGAGCACTTTTTGCCAGTCCTGTCTGGTCCAGCGACGGTGGGTTTGTGCCCATAGGCGACATTATTACCGGTGATGTCTGGTGAGGACCTGCCTTACAACAGGCCTACAAGCCCCCAGTCCAGCCTCTCTCAGCCTATTGTGGACAGTCTGAGCACTGATGGAGGGATTGTGCGTTCCTGGTGTAACTCGGGCAGTTGTTGTTGCCATCCTGTACCTGTCCTGCAGGTGTGATGTTCGGATGTACTGATCCTGTGCAGGTGTTGTGTCACGTCCTGACCAGCAGATGGAGCTGTTGTTGTAGTTTTGGGGTCAGGACGTGGCAGTCTTGTGTGTGTGTGATTGTTCTGTGTTGGTCTTGTGACTCCTGATCAGGAACAGCTGGGGATCGTTGTTCCTGATTGGGAGTCATATATGTAGGAGTATGTTTGTCACTTGGTTTTGTGGGTAGTTGTTTTTGCACTGCGTGTTGTGTGCCTGCAAAACTGTTCCTGTCTTATATTTTGTTTGTATTGTTAAGTGGATGCTCTACTCCTTTATTTTTATTAAAGATGAGTATTCACATACCTGCTGCACCTTGGTCCATTTCCACAGAAGACAGCCGTTACGGAACTACCCACCACCAAAGGACCAAGCAGCAGAAGAGGAGGAAGCCACAGGAGAGAAAAAGGGAACAATGGACATGGGAGGACGTCCTGGACGGCAAGGGAGCCTACACCTGGGAAGAGATCCTGGCCGGAAGGGATCGCCTCCCATGGGAACAGGTGGAGGCACTCAGGAGAGTGGAGGCAGCTGGACAGAGGAACCATCGGGAAAGTTACGCTGGAACACGGTTGGCTAGGAAACCCGAGAGGCAGCCCCAAGATTTTTTTGGGGGGGGGCACACGGGTAGCTTGGCCAGGCCAGGGAAGAGCCGTAAGCCAGCTACCCGTGACTACAGGGAGGTGCGTACGAGGTGGAGGGCGCCATGTTACGCTGAGGTGCGCACCATCTCGCCTATACGGACGCACAGCCCAGTGCGCCCAGTACCAGCACCCCGCAGGTGCCAGGGCAAGGGGAGCATCGAGCCGGAAGGGGTGATGCCAACCCTGCACTCAAGACCGCCAGTGCGCCCTTTCGGTCCGGTGTTTCCCGCTAGACACACTAGCATGGAGGTGCGTGTCTCCAGGCTGGTACGTCCAATACCTGCCCCACGCATCAGGAGTCAACAGTCGTCGGAGCTGCCCGCCAGTCAACAGTCGCCGGAGTGGCCGGACTGCGCTGAACTGCCGGAGTGGCCGGACTGCGCTGAACTGCCGGAGTGGCCGGACTGCGCTGAACTGCCGGAGTGGCCGGACTGCGCTGAACTGCCGGAGTGGCCGGACTGCCCTGAACTGCCGGAGTGGCCGGACTGCCCTGAACTGCCGGAGTGGCCGGACTGCCCTGAACTGCCGGAGTGGCCGGACTGCCCTGAACTGCCGGAGTGGCCGGACTGCCCTGAACTGCCGGAGTGGCCGGACTGCCCTGAACTGCCGGAGTGGCCGGACTGCCCTGAACTGCCGGAGTGGCCGGACTGCCCTGAACTGCCGGAGTGGCCGGACTGCCCTGAACTGCCGGAGTGGCCGGACTGCCCTGAACTGCCGGAGTGGCCGGACTGCCCTGTTCTGCCAGAGTGGCCGGACTGCCCTGTTCTGCCAGAGTGGCCAGACTGCCCGGTTCTGCCAGAGGTGCCCGCCTGCCCTGATCTGCCAGGGTGCCCGGCCTGTCAGGATCAGCCCGAGGGGTCCTCCTGCCCTTCGGTCCAGCCCGAGTGGTCCTCCTGCCCTCCGGTCCAGCCCGAGTGGTCCTCCTGCCCTCCGGCCCAGCCCGAGTGGCCCGCATGCCTTCCGGCCCAGCCCGAGTGGCCCGCATGCCTTCCGGCCCAGCCCGAGTGGCCCGCATGCCTTCCGGCCCAGCCCGAGTGGCCCGCATGCCTTCCGGCCCAGCCCGAGTGGCCCGCATGCCTTCCGGCCCAGCCCGAGTGGCCCGCATGCTCTCCGGCCCAGCCCGAGGGGCCCTCCTGCTCCCAGCCCGAGGGGCCCTCCTGTCCTCCGGCCCGACTCGAGGGGTCCGTCTGCCTGGCGCAGCTATCGGCTCCACCGAAGTGGGCGACGCCGAGGGTGGAGCAGGGTCCACGTCCTGCACCGGAGCCACCTCCAGGATAGGTGGGTTGGGGAGGGAGGGTGTAGCACAGTGCCATCGTTGACGGCAGCCACCCTCCCTTCCCTCCCTTATTGTTTAGGGGTTATTGTTTATGGGTTTTGTTGGGGATTTTGTTTGTTGGTGTTTTTTCGTTGTTAGGTGCATTCCGGGGTCTGCACCTTGAGGGGGGGGTACTGTCACGTCCTGACCAGCAGATGGAGCTGTTGTTGTAGTTTTGGGGTCAGGACGTGGCAGTCTTGTGTGTGTGTGATTGTTCTGTGTTGGTCTTGTGACTCCTGATCAGGAACAGCTGGGGATCGTTGTTCCTGATTGGGAGTCATATATGTAGGAGTATGTTTGTCACTTGGTTTTGTGGGTAGTTGTTTTTGCACTGCGTGTTGTGTGCCTGCAAAACTGTTCCTGTCTTATATTTTGTTTGTATTGTTAAGTGGATGCTCTACTCCTTTATTTTTATTAAAGATGAGTATTCACATACCTGCTGCACCTTGGTCCATTTCCACAGAAGACAGCCGTTACATGTTGTTACACATGGTCTGCCACTGCGAGGACGATCATCTGTCCGTCCTGTCTCCCTGTAGCGCTGTCTTAGGCGACTCACAGAACGGACATTGCAATTTATTGACCTGGCCACATCTGCAGTCCTCATGCCTCTTGCCTACCGTCTGTAAGCTGTTAGTGTCTTAACAACCGTTCCACAGGTGCATGTTCATTAATTGTTTATAGCTCATTGAACAAGCATGGGAAACAGTGTTTAAACCCTTTACAATGAAGATATGTGAAGTTATTTGGATTTTACAAATTATCTTTGAAAGACAGGGTCCTGAAAAAGAGACGTTTCTTTTTTTGCTGAGTTTACATAAATATACAAACACACACAAACCCACTATACAAAATACTTACAAACTTCACCACAATTAGACACAACCACGGGTATACAAAAACTCACAACCTTCCACAAGAACACATATACACATCTCATACTATACCCCAAGCATGCCACTACACACACACACACACCAATTGCTCATAGATTTACATATGCAACATATACACACCTCAGCCATAACGCTCAGCCAACTTTCCCACAGCGTTTACTATAACATAACCTGGGCCAGCCGTTTGAGTGTTGCTGCCTGTCTTCCTGCCTATAGCGTTCTCTCTGACCGGCATCCCAAATGGCACCCTATTCCCTAAGAGCAGGGCTTTGGTCAAACGTAGCGCGCTATATATGGGATATGGTGCCATTTGGCATGCAGTTTCTCTCTCTCTAATAACTTGGCTGTTAATTGCAGGTTCGTAAAGTGCTTGTGTCTTTTAGTGAGCCAGAGAACAAGTATTGTAATATTTATATTATTATTAGGGATCCCCATTAGCCAAGGCAGCAGCTACTCTTCCTAGAGGTCCAAACACATTAATGCACAAAATAATTACTAATAAAACAGTACATCAAATAACTTTACTACACCACTGTTCCATAATGTGTAGTTGTATCTGTTTTTTTAAATCAGATTTTTCTGCTTTTATAACTTACTTGATGTGGAATACACTTTTGGAGTACACTTTCATGTAGTGATGGCTCTGTGTAGTACTGTGTATTTCTCGAAGTCTGTTCTGGACTTGGGGACTGTGAAGAGACCCCTGGTGGCATGTCTTGTGGAGTAGGCATGGGTGTCTGAGCTGTGTGCTCGTTGTTTGAACAAACAGCTTGGTGCTGTCAACATGTCAATACATATCATAAAGACCAGTAGTGATGCAGTCAATCTCTTCTCTTTTTTGAGCCAGGGGAGATTGACATGAATGTCATTGTGGTGAGCTCAATGTGTACATTTAAGGGCCAGCTGTGTTTCTCTGTTCAGGGCCACTGTAATTTGTCCGTCGTTGTGGCACTTGACCATATGACTGGGTAGTAGTCCAGGTCTGACAAAACTAGAGCCTGTAGGACTTGTTTTGTTGATAGCAAGAAAGCAGAACCGTGCTTTATTATGGACAGACCTATACCTCTCTTAGCTACCAATGCATAAATATGTTTAAACCATGACAGTTTACAATACAGGGTTACACCAAGCAGTTTAGCCTCTTCAACTTGCTCTATTTCCACAATTATTATAAGACTTAGTTGAGGTTTAGGGTTTAGTTAATGGTTTGTCCCACATACAATGCTTTTAGTTTTTGCATTTTTTTGTACTAGCTTAATACTTGCCACCCATTCTAAAACAGACTGCAGCTCTTTGTTAAGTTTTGCAGTGATTTCACTTGCTATGGTAGCTGATGTGTATAATGTTGAGTCATCGACACACAGGCTTTAATCAGTGCCAGTGACAGGTCATTATTAAAGATTGAAAGAAAAAAGTAAGGGGCCTAAACAACTGCCCTGGGGAATGCCAGACTCTACCAAGATTATGTTGGAGAGGATTCCATTAAAGAAAACCCTCTGTGTTCTGTTAGACAGGTAACTCTTGATCCACGATATAGCAGTGGATGTAAAGCCATAACGCATATGTTTTTCCAGCAGTAGATTATGATTGACAATGTCAAACGCTGCACTGAAGTCTAACAAAACAGCTCCCACAAGCTTCTTATTATCAATTTATTTCAGCCAATCATTAGTCATTTGTGTAAGTGCCATAAATATTGAGTGACCTTCCATATAAGAATGCTGAAAGTCAGTTGTTGATTTGTTTACTGTGAAATAGCATTGTATCTGGTCAATCGCTATTTCTTTCCCAAAAGTTTACTAAGGGTTGATTGGTCGGCTTACTGATTGGTCGGCTGTTTGAGACAGAAAAGGGTGCTTTACTATTCTTGGGTATCGGAATGACTTTTGCTTCCCTCCTGGCATGTTTAGTCACATGATTTCTACAGTATGTTTGACTACCAGCTGTGCAGCCAGACTTCTTTGCCATTCCTTTTGCCTTGTTCCCCTCAACCATAAATGCTTTTAATTTCTCATCAATCCATGGGGATTTAACAGTTTAACATGGGTGCATGCTTATTAGTAACTGGAATAAACACTTTCATAAATATGTAAAGTGTAGCGTCTGGTTGCTCCTCATTACACACCACAGACCAGAAGATATTCTTTACATCATCAACATATGAGTCACTACAAAACCTCTTGTATGACCTCTTATACACTATATTTGTAATGAACATGATGGGAGACAGAGAGCTGGTTTCAAACGCAGGACGCAGCAGTTGTTAAATGCAAAGGACCACAGGAGGAGGCAGGTAGCTGGGTCCAGGGGCAGGCAGAAGGTCATACACAGGAGGAGGCAGGTAGCTGGGTCCAGGGGCAGGTAGAAGGTCATACACAGGGGGTCCAAAAGGCAACAGTACAGGCAGGGAAAAGGCTAGTAACGTCGTCCGGGAGATCAGGCAATAGATGAATAACAGGGAATCCGATAGGCTAAGGTACAGGCAGGGAATAGGCTAAAGGAGTCATTAGTGAGGCAGACAAAAACTATCATACACGGGAGGAGTCAATGATGGGAAAACCAGCGCGCCGAAGAGAAGTGTGTCACAAACAAACAATACCTCACGGTGATGGGGTGCAAAGAACTGAACTAAATAGTGTGTGATAATGACATACAGGTGTGCGAACAGGTGATCAGAATTCGGGTTATTGGGATCTGGAGAATGAGCTGCGTTCAGAGGATCTATGTTTGTGAGAGTGTGAGCTGGAAGCAGATGTTACAATGTTAGGCCCAGCCTTTGGAACTTTGGTTTTCCTAGATATGGCTACTATATTGTGAACACTTCATCCGATGGATTTGATTTTAAAGCAAATTTCTGCAGCATTTGTAAAAATGTGATCAATACATGTGGATTAATTCATTCCTGTGCTGTTTGTAAATACCCTGGTAGGTTGACTGATAACCTGAACCAGGTTTCAGGCACTGGTTTTTATTTATTTATTTATTTATTTATTCTATTTCACCTTTATTTAACCAGGTAGGCAAGTTGAGAACAAGTTCTCATTTACAATTGCGACCTGGCCAAGATAAAGAAAGCAGTTTGACACATACAACAACACAGAGTTACACATGGAGTAAAACAAACATACAATCAATAATACAGTAGAAAAATAAGTCTATATACAATGCGAGCAAATGAGGTGAGATAAGGGAGGTAAAGGCAAAAAAAGGCCATGGTGGCAAAGTAAATACAATATAGCAAGTAAAACACTGGAATGGTAGATTTGTAGTGGAAGAAAGTGCAAAGTAGAAATAGAAATAATGGGGTGCAAAGGAGCAAAATAAATAAACAGTTTAAGCTTTTTATTGAGTGAACAGCTTGATGAAAACCAGTCAATATTTAGATATTGTAAGAGGAACATGTGTTTTAGTGAGCGAACATAAAATACTGATCCTTACTGTACATGTCACAAGCAAAGGGGGTTAGGTGTTGTGAGTGGGTGCATGAATATATATTTCCTCATATGTTTACACACATATAGTTCTCCACACACACACACACACACACACACACACACACACACACACACACACACACACACACACACACACACACACACACACACACACACACACACACACACACACACACACACACACACACACACAGGACCGGATTACCAAACAGGCATGCAGGGCATGTGCCCCCAGCCAGCTGGAGGTCGGGGGGCCCCCAAATAGCTTATGAAAGCAAAATGTGTAGAATTGCAGGACATTTGCTTTAAAAAATGCAATATTCTCACTCAGCATCATGGCACAGGTCTGCAGGTAGCCTAGTGGTTAGAGTGTTGGGCCAGTAACCGAAAGGTTGCTATATCGAATCCCCGAGCTGACAAGGTAAAAATCTGTCATTCTGCCCCTGAAAAAGGCAGTTAACCCACTATTCCCCGCTAGGCCGTCATTGTAAATAAGAATTTGTTCTTAACTGACTTGCCTAGTTAAATAAAAAATTTACTTTAAAACGTCAACTTTTTATCTTAGCCTCATGACAAAATGTGTAGAATAGCATTATAAAACAGCACACGTTTCTCTCTGCATCATGGCAAAACATGTTGGAATGCAGTAAGTTAGTTGATTTCATAAACATGTGGTAGTCCAGCCCTGCACACACACTTATCACACACACTTCATCCAATTAGTTGTGTAAATAAATAAAGAGATACCATCATCTCTGTGTAGACTAGATATACGTGTATAGTTAGATGTGACAGTGTTGATGTTACAGCACATAAACAGCAGAGGGCGCTACAGGACTCTTGTCCCACTCAGTTTTACAGCTCAACTACAGTTCCTGACCTGGCCAGTCTAGTGAGATACTGTGGATCCAGCTGATGTATTGATTACTCTCTCACTCTGTTCAGTCAGGTGTGGGTGTACCTGCATGTGGAAAGATCTCATGCTTGATTTTGCAAATATATTTTCATATATTTATGTACTGAAACTTAATGTAGCCCGGTAAGAGTATTGAGATACAGCTGTATTATTTATGACGCCTCTGTTAACTGTCCATCAACCATGCATGACTGCAGGCACATTGATTTGTTCTCTGCCTCTATCTATCTCTGCCTCTATCTATCTCTGCCTCTACTTTCAGTCCGCCTCTTTCCTTTCCTCACTTTTATCCATAGCGACACGTGCATACATTTTACGTATGGGTGGTCCAGGGAATCGAACACGGTAACGTGACGTTGCAAGCACCATTCTCTACCAATTGATCTACAGAGGACCATGTATCTGCTCCTAGATAGATAGAGGCAGAGATAGATAGAGGCAGAGAACAAATCAATGTGCCTGCAGTCATGCATGGTTGATGGACAGTTAACAGAGGCGTCATAAATAATACAGCTGTTTCTCAATACTCTTACCTGGCTACATAATACTACGGCTGCATCTCAATACTCTAACCTGGCTACATAATACTACGGCTGCATCTCAATACTCTTACCTGGCTACATAATACCACGGCTGCATCTCAATACTCTAACCTGGCTACATAATACTACGGCTGCATCTCAATACTCTTACCTGGCTACATAATACTACGGCTGCATCTCAATACTCTTACCTGGCTAGATAATACTACGGCTGCATCTCAATACTCTTACCTGGCTACATAATACTACGGCTGTATCTCAATACTCTTACCGGGTTACATAATACTACGGCTGCATCTCAATACTCTTACCTGGCTACATAATACTACAGCTGCTTCTCAATACTCTTACATGGCTACATAATACTACGGCTGCATCTCAATACTCTTACCTGGCTACATAATACTACGGCTGCATCTCAATACTCTTACCTGGCTACATAATACTACGGCTGCATCTCAATTATCTTACCTGGCAACATAATACTACGGCTGCATCTCAATACTCTTACCTAGCTTGCATAATACTACGGCTGCATCTCAATACTTTTACCTGGCTTGCATAATACTACGGCTGCATCTCAATACTCTTACCTGGCTTCATTATACTACGGCTGTATCTCAATACTCTTACCTGGCTTCCATAATAAATACTATGGTTGCAATTCTTACCTGGTTTCCTTCCCACATCTCCTCTCCTTCATTTGTCTCCTTTCCTTCATTCGTCTCCTCTCTTTCACAGAGGTGAACACACAGAATAGGAGTAAATGTTTTTCAAGCCCAACTGTAAGCAACCAGGTTGCAGTTGGTGGTGAATATAAAACTTTTAAAAGGACAGCAAGGAATTTTCAGAATGTAAAAGTGAATAACCAAAATTTACTGTAGGAAAATAACTTGCATCAACATTGTCATTTACTAGATCAACTGGGAGAGACTATTCAGATTACCAGCTACTAAACCAGGAGGATTTAGCCAATCCCTTATCAACCTGTATATGAAACACACACATGCACGCACACACACACACACACACACACACACACACACACACACACACACACACACACACACACACACACACACACACACACACACACACACACACACACACACACACACTAAAAATACATTTTAATACGCAGAAGTTGACACAGCAAATCCATAAATACCGAACAACTTAACTTTTAAATCCTGAAATGACCTTTAGCTCACACTGGGTTCCACTTATAAGCCGGCTATGACAGATTCAAATAATACAAATTATAATTTAAATCATATTTCATTTATTATTTCTCTCTCCATGGGTACATACATTTTATGTTAATACATTACATTTTATATATATACATTAAGTTTCATACATAAATATATGAAAATATATTTGCCAAATCAAGCATGACCAGAAAGAGAGAATGAGAGGAAGAGAGATATAAGGCTGTGAGGAGTCCCATAGGGCAGCGCACAACTGGCCCAGCATCGTTCGGGATAGAGTTTGGAAGGGGTAGGCCGACATTGTAAATAAGAATTTGTTCTTAACTGGCTTGCCTAGTTTTATACTTAAATATATATATATATATAAAAAATGATGAGTTCAGAGATGAAGGAAAAGAGGTGGGAGGAGTTGGGGATGTCTGGGAGGAACTGGGAATTACCTGATGAGAAGTTCAACAGCAGTTCCACACTTCCCACGTCTCATCAATAAAGTGCTGCCACCACCTGGTGGGCAATAGAGGTTATTAGCAAAGTATTTTACTTTTGGTAAAATGAAGAATTATTCATACATAATTATTCATACATAAAGAAGACTATAATGACTAAACATTACACATAAACAGAGACACGACAGTACAAAAACACACAACTAATTCCTCAGAGGAATTCAGCTGAACCTCATACAGTACCAGTCAAAAGATTGGACAGGCCTACTCATTCCATTGTTTTTCTTTATTTTTTACTGTTTTCCACATTGTAGAATAATAGTGAAGACATCAAAACTATGAAAAAAATACATATGGAATCCAGTAGTAACCACGAAAGTGTTAAACAAATCAAAATATATTATATATTTGAGATTCTTCAAAGTAGCCACCCTTTGCCTTGACAGCTTTGTTGATGAGAAGATAAGATCGGCCCTGTTCCACTGCCTCCTATCTGCTTGTGTAATAAACCTCAATAAGAGGTGGATCTAAGCTCTGATACAGACAGAGTGACGACAGATACTCAGCGTATTATCTTATCTCTCTTAGCACGCGGAGTGTGTGTGTTCACTCTTTATCGCGGTAGTTAGGAAGTGTATCAGAGAGTATGTAGTGTGCCCTGTCTAGTGTTTAGCGATAAGTGACAGGAGAGAGTATCTGGAGGTCTAGATTGTACACGGTCAGTTAATTAAAGGGCAGGAAGCTAGAGGTTAGAGTCAGTCAGTCAGTCGTGCAGATAGTCACTGAGACACAGATACCCAGGGTTGGGTAGGTTACTTTCTAAACGTAATCCGTTACAGTTACTTGTTACCTGTAATCAGTAACCTAACTTTTGGATTACCCAAACTCAGTAACGTAAGGTGATTACATTGTTACATTTAGATTACTTTCCCCTTAAGAGGCATTAGAAGAAGACAAAAATGTATGTTACCAATTGAACGACATCTATCACAGGATGAATCAATGTTCAAATTTACATATCTGGCCATACACTACAGATTGCCCCTTTAAGTCTATCAAAAGTGTGTGAGTTTGAGCATGTGTCCATTAGGCCTATGGATGTATTTTTTCATCAGTATAAGGGCACATGGCGAGACCTAGATGCAGACACAGGAGGCAGATGGTTAGAGTCCAAGATGTTTAATAACAATCCAAAAGTAGTAGGCAAGAGAATAGTCGTGGACAGGCAAAAGGTCAAAACCAGTTCAGAGTTCCAGAGTTCCAGAATGGCAGGCAGGCTCGAGGTCAGGGCAGGCCGAATGGTCAGGCAGGCGGGAATGGAGTCTAGAAAAACAGGCAAAGGTCAAAACCGGGAGGACTAGTAATAGAGAATAGAAAAGCAGGCGTACAGGAAAACCACGCTGGTTGACTTGAACATACAAGACGAACCAGCACAGAGACACAGGAAACACAGGGATAAATACACCGGGGAAAATAAGTGACACCTGGAGGGGGTGGAGACAATCACAAGGACAGGTGAAACAGATAAGGGTGTGACAATGAGTTAGATTGGGTAATAAAAGTCCCACTTTTAACTGTCCACTGGTTTCAAAAACAACAATTGATAGGCAGATTAAACTTCTTGAATTCAACCATTATTGGCTTCAAAGATTTTTGAACAGCCATCCACAACAACCACAATCTGTAAGGCACAAATAGCTAAATGAGAGAGCAGCAGTGTGATTCACATCAATGCGCTATGTAGATATCAATAATTAGTAATATCCGTATCGCCATAGACTACACCACTGCTGTCATCCTTACCTCCAGGTGTTTATTCAAGTTGGATAATCTTTGAATGCCGACAGCAGTCGCACCATTGGAAGACATATCTTGGACAGTAGCCTACAAAAGCCCACTCCTGCTCTTTCCCCGTGATCCATCAAACACATTTGGTGTGTCATCATAGTGATCTCTGACTTGTGGTCAGACTCGCTCAGGTGGAATGAACTTAAACTTGCACCTTTTTTCAATGCTGATTTGAATGTCATTGAGAAAACAGAGAAGTGTCAAATATTTTTACGCAAACATACTTTCTGAATATAAAAGTAATCCTTGAAGTAATTATCTCGTTTTTCAAAAGTATCTGTAATCTGATTACAATATTTTTGCTTGTAACGGATTAGTTTCTGTTTTTGTAATCCGTTACTCCCCAACCCTGCCCAGGGTAGTGAGCTGGAGGTTAGAGTCACACGATTTAGGAGTTTTGGTTGGGCTCTGGTGTGACTCCCAAGTGTTTTGGACATATTGAGGGTTATTGTGGGACCTGCGATCCTGCTGCGACTGTGAAGCACCAGTCATGATGCTAAGGCTGGGTCTCCTCTGCCTACTGGCCCTATCTCCTTCTCTGGCTGCCCCACACCGAGGCTCCCTCCCTGGGGTGTATTCTCCCCACAGTTGGCCCCGCTCCAGGAGTTCCAGGAACAACAAGCTGCTGCTAATCTCGTTCGATGGGTTCCGTTGGGACTCTGACAGGGACGTGGAAACCCCTCATCTGGACACGATGGGCCGGGACCGGGTCAAGGCAGCCTACGTCCCCCCCACCTCACCACCACCAGCCCCACACACTTCATTCCCCCTGCTCACAGGTAAGCTACTGCTACACACACACAACGTACACATACCGGTAGGATACACACTGTTACACACAGCTAACTGCATAACCAACTTCACCCTAATCACAGAACAACACGTATTGACACACTGTCTCCTACTGCTTCTAAAGAATGTAGCCTACTGCCAGTGCCACATGCAAAAAATGTAACTTTATGCATGCACTAAAACTTTCTTGGGGTTTTGACAGTATTATACAATAAAACTAGCAATAAAGTACCATATTAATTATTTATAAATTTTCGTAAATGTCAACACACACTGGGTGATTTTAGGCATAAACAGCCAATTATACTTTAAATTCCAAAGATACCCTGGTTTAACAGTACATTACTGTAACCGCACAGCATTGTGGGATTGGCAACTGACAACTTTTTCAAACAATTCTGTAAATTATGGTGCATTGTGGGAAACTTGTGGACAAGGAAAGAATTGCTGCATATCAAATGGTACTGTAATTCCACCCCACAGAATACAGTACCGTACTATATTTTTGAAGCGCCAAAAACCTTTTGACCAATAGTGGTTGTGTGGTATTGTTGCTTTTGGTTCATCAATATATTTTGAGGCGTGCCTTGTAAGAGGTTACATTGTGCCACCCGTTAGAGTGCTGTACCAAATGATTACTATTTGTATTATTTTTTAAGAGGTAGATCAGCTTTAATATTGCAGATAGTTAAATTGATAGAAGCCACAATCTATCAGCATACTTTCCAATCCCCCTATATTTTGGGGTAAATATATAAATACCTTTTTTTAAGCTATTTTCCTTCTTCCTGATTATTTTCCATTAACCCTACCATCCTTCCCCTAATTGGAGTATACTAATGTACAATAATACTTTGGCTTCTCCTGCCAGCCCATACTGTACATACTATATACATTTTACAGACACAGTATACTTTACATTAGTTTAGTTTTTTTGTTGTTTTTAGTCCCATCCTTTAGCTCCCCTCAACCCCTCCCATCTATCTCTGAACACAATCCAGTTTTGATTTCTATTTCAACTGTGCTGTGATGTTTAACAAAAAGTTCTGAACCTTTCTGTTCTCATAGTTTCTACAGATTGTACATTTGCTAAGAGTGTCATTATATTATTGATCGATTGACTATGACTTTCCAAATCACCCAGCAGTGATATTTGTAGTTAGGTCCAGGTAAATGTTGCAATTCTTCAACCATTCCTGAACCTGCGACCAAAAATAACCTACTGTACGTATGGGCCGTACCAAAACAAGTGATCTAATGATTCTGTCTCTTCGCCAGTTTGGAAGCATTTAAGGCCTCTGGAGAGAAAGTGATATTAAACATGTACAATTTGTATATTATATCACTTGCGCTAGAAGCCCTAACAAAGGCTTCCAAACTGGCGTTCATTGCTATGTTGTAATATGTAAATATGACCTAGCAGCCAACCTGCTTACACCAATCCCATACAATTACGGTTAAATACTGTAAAATATAAACCCCATCTCCCCTCAATGAATTTAATTAATTCATTACTATTACTGTATTAATAATACAGTAATGCACTGTACTTTTACTTTAACTTACAGGCAGCCAGTTGCAGTAAAAACAACAGCAAAAAAGGTTACAGTCCTGGATACTGTAAAATCCCATACAGTAACATACTGTACTTTATTTTACGGTAACCCACAGGCAACTAGCAGCCTGTATATTGTAAAAACAACAGGAAAGGTTTTACAGTGTAGCCTACAATTAGATTTAATTCACCACCTACCACACTTTTTCAAACCACATTACATGAGGTTGCCCTGAATTGAACTAACACACACCAAAACTCTGACCCTGACCACTCAATATTTTTCTCCCAACATAAATGCTGCAACTGAAAGTTATCCAAATAGATAGACCACCCAGGTTCATTAAATTCTCTGCTATAGACAGTTCACTATTAACAAGTGTAGGAAGCCCATCCGTGAGACCATTTTGTGGATACTCATAATGTTCCTCTCTACGGAAATCTTTAGTAAAAGGTCAAAGATGTATTACATGTTGACATTTGAAATCAAATGAGGTACAAACTTCAAAGTAATAAGCAACTCAAACAATAAATAATCAATCCAACTTAAGTCAATCAAATAAAAAAATAAAAAATAAAAACGGATGCATTCGATCAAACATGTAACCATCATCAGTACGTCAATTTGTTAGTCAGTCAGTCATGGTTGGTCTGTTGGAGTGGTTGACGGTGTATTTGTGTTTGGGGAGGGGAAGGGGTGGGTTCTGAGCTGGCAGTTGTGGTTGGTCGATGCTGTGTCCAGGGTTGGTGCTGGGGCTGGTACTGGGACTGCCAAGGTGAAAGATTTATGCGATCTGAAGAGAAACCAGACTGTATTACCAATGGAAGAAAATCGTTCCCATCCAGTTCTCTGCCTTGCTTTTCACAGTCGTGGTTAAAGGAAAAACAAAACTCAATACCACTGATACAACACAAACACACATTACAGTCCACCGATGCAAATTTAAGAGAGACGTTTCAAAACTTTGTTACTTCATTCATTCTTCACACCAACGAAATGCACGCATTACACAGACCACTTCCTAGTTTGTGCCATTCATTCCTAAAAAGTCTCATCTGCAACGCCAGTGTAATGTCACCAAAAAGGAGAACAATGTTGGCGTAACAGTTTAGCTACCATCAAAAGTCTACCATTTAAAATTGGAAACAATGTTCAATTTGGAAGATTTGCCGACGGGAGGCAATACAACGAATCGACATGGAGCATGCGTTGAGACTCTAGCAACTTGGCAAATGATTATATTCAAATTGGCAAGATGTAACCGCTGGGCTTTGTAATTGGCAAGATGTAACCGCTGGGCTTTATAATTGGCAAGATGTAACCGCTGGGCTTTATAATTGGCAAGATGTAACCGCTGGGCTTTATAATTGGCAAGATGTAACCGCTGGGCTTTATAATTGCGTGTAACCACTGTCTAGCAATGTATCTAAACAGAAACACACAATTATTTTCTATGGCCATACCTATCGCTGAATGACTTCTTCTTGGGGTCAAATAGGCCTAGGCCTTGTGACGATGTGCCTGCCTGTGAACTACTTTCTTCTGTTTCTACTCCCAAACAAATTGTTTGCTACAAACATTTGCTATCTACAGTTGAAGTCGGAAGGTTACATACACCTAAGCCAAATACATTTCAACTCAGTTTTTCACAATTCTGTCTTAGGTCAGTTAGGATCACCACTTTATTTTAAGAATGTGAAATGTCAGAATAATTGTAGAGAGAATTATTTATTTCAGCTTTCATTTCTTTCATCAGTGGGTCAGAAGTTTACATACACTCGATTAGTATTTGGTAGCATTGCCTTTAAATTGTTTAACTTGGGTCAAACATTTCAGGAAGCCTTCCACAGCTTCCCAGAATAGGTTGGGTGAATTTTGGCCCATTCCTCCTGACAGAGCTGGTGTAACTGAGTCAGGTTTGTAGGCATCCTTGCTCGCACATGCTTTTTCAGTTCTGCCCACAAATTTGCTATAGGATTGAGGTCAGGTCATTGCGATGGCCACTCCAATACCTTAACTTTGTTGTCCTTAAGCCATTTTGCCACAACTTTGGAAGTATGCTTGGGGTCATTGTCCATTTGGAAGACCCATGTGGGACCAAGCTTTAACTTCCTGACTGATGTCTTGAGATGTTGCTTCAATATAGATACTTTTGTACCTGTTTCCTCCAGCATCTTCACAAGGTCCTTTGCTGTTGTTCTGGGAATGATTTGCACTTTTCGCACCAAAGTACGTTCATCTCTAGGAGACAGAACATGTCTCCTTCCTGAGCGGTATGACGGCTGCGGGGTCCCATGGTGTTTATACTTGCGTACTATTGTTTGTACAGATGAACGTGGTACCTTCAGGCATTTGGAAATTGCTCCCACGGATGAACCAGACTTGTGGAGGTCTACAATAGTTTTCAATTGTGCAGGTCTTGGTTGATTTCTTTTGATTTTCCAATGATGTCAAGCAAAGAGGCACTGAGTTTGAAGGTAGGCCTTGAAATACATCCACAGGTACACCTCCAATTGACTCAGGATAATTGACATCATTTATCAGAAGCTTCTAAAGCCATGACATAATTTTCTGGAATTTTCCAAGCTGTTTAAAGGCACAGTCAACTTAGAGTATGTAACTTCTGATCCACTGGAATTGTGATACAGCGAATTATAAGTGAAATAATCTGTCTGTAAACAATTGTTGGAAAGATTACTTGTGTCATGCATAAAGTAGATGTCCTAACCGACTTGCCAAAACTATAGTTTGTTAACAAGAAATTTGTGGAGTGGTTGAAAAACGAGTTTTAATGACTCCAACCTAACTGTATGTAAACTTCCAACTTCAACTGTATAATATCACAAGTTAACAAAATTAATTAGAAAACAATGTTATAACAAACACCGGAGTCTGGTATTTTTTTTTTATGTTTACATTTCGTAGCCTATTTCATGGGTTTGGTATCGTCAACCTGCTCCCTACTCTCTCACCACCGCTGGTATGGCACCTACAGTTGAAGTCAGAAGTTTACATACGCTTAGGTTGGAGTCATTAAAACTCGTTTTGGCTAAGGTGTATGCAAACTTCCGACTTCAACTGTATGTGAACGTGCCACTGAAGTCACGCCTCTCATTATTTGTGTTCAAAGTTATCAGAGACTGTGTTAACACTGTTCATTAAGAATGTACCTGTTTAAAGGAGTGAATGGTAAATGCCAAGTTAGGGTAGGTCTTTTAAGATGCCCGTTCTCCATGTAGTTGCTTAATAAATTATGTTGTTGGTAATTCCCTCACACCCAAACGTAAGTTTAGCCTTAGCCAATTCATCAAATCAAATCATGGACTCTAATTAAGTGATAATGCCCTCGAAGCCAGTGTTGAGGATATATTGGCACGGATGTTGTCCATTGAGGGCCGGTAAATCCTCCAAACATCGGCTTCAAGGGCATTATCATTTTATACAACGGGTTACCAACATATTTGAAATAATGATTGTCATATTTTCATTAACGTTATTTTGAAGAATTTCTTCATACTATTTCATCCTTCCACAAGATATATTCCCGACACAAATCTAGGGTTGCTACCCAAGCCGGCTGGTCGTTCGTTCTATCGGGTCGGTTGCCAGAGACTCGACCCAGTTGTTCAATCTTTTTATTCGGTATCTATAGAAGCTACCCAGTCGTTCGTTCTAAATGTTCCATTGCCATACTGCCTGGCAACGTTCATATCCCTTGCTTGCTAGCTAGTCAACTACGACTAACTTACAGTCACGTCAAACAGTTCAGACAGAATAACAACAGTAGCTGCATTTGTTTAAGCTGTTTTCTAGTGGCATTTATTTGGATAGATCCATAACAATGAGCTAATGAGGTGCGATTTTGCCTGGCATAGAAAATGTTCTCACTAGTCAGGACACTTGTCCAGAGGAGCCAGCCAACAACACAGCTAACACAATAACTTCAAACTGAAGCTGGAAGCACTGCAAACTAGCTGTACTTTGTTTAGTTTGATCTTTTTTCAATTTACATTTCTTTGTATATATCCATTAAAATGATGCCAGCTGATTCATGATTTCGACTGGCTGAGAAACTCTGCCTGCCTCTCTGTCTAGTCCCAACTCCCGACATGTTCATTACTACGGAACAGCTGGAGATCAAATTTGAATATCAAAACAATGTTGAAAATGTCGGAGAGACAGACAGCAATGTTTATACAAATCTCCGCTGTTGAAAACAAAATGTTAGTCTAAAAGAAATGTGAGATAATGTCTACATGCTTTTTATAGTGGAGATCAAGTTTATAAATTGCTTGGCTGGGCAGATGAGACAGTGAATTGTGCAATCAGATAGAACAGAGTAAATAGGCATTTTAACGTCAGGTTTAGCCGGTGGTAACTCGTGGAATAGATACCGGCATGGAATGCGGTTTTAACCAATCAGGATTAGACCAACCCGTTGTAAAACTAGCTTTAGCGCCTTTGTTAAGAGCCCCGACGCTCGGTCTGAACTTTAACACGCTTCGCTTGGAAACATAAGGAACATATCTTTCATATAAGTGAGATTTTTTTTCTTCCAAAAACTAAAAGTTAAACTAGACTACAACTAGTCACTCCTGACTTGACTGCCCTTGACCAGCACAAAAGCTCACTGGCTAACACCGTCAAACAAGGTCGGAACGAACACCCACAAGCTTACTATCATAGGCTTCGTTCAGCTTACTTTGGCCTACTCACAGAAACAGGAATGGAAGAGCTGTTACCATTCAAACAAATGTTTCTGTCGAACATGTATCCCACCTTCATTACCTACTTGGGCCCTGCCGCCCACGTTGGCTTGCCTATCTTACAACTCAGAGAGCTTGCAAGCACAGCTTTTGAGGCATTAAAAGTTCACAACGCTAAGAGCCCTGACCACTCGGTTTTGAAGTTTAACCAGGAGCACTCACTCCAGTTAGAGGGTGCATTATCAGGTATTGGAGCGTCGAGAGATGACGCACAACAACAGTTTCTACCATGAAATCATGGTTCCAATAACCTCCGCGGTCGAAATAACTGTAAAGTACATAGCCATCAACATGACTACCGCTACAATCGACCCGTTCGCTATGTTCCTGCACCCAACCCACAAAAAGTGTCAGAGCACAAGGGTAACAAAGGGTTGAAGGACGATCAAAACGTAGACCAATGTTCTCCAGAAGTCCCACTACGGGAAGAACTTAAGCGAGAACAATTTGAGAAAAGGGTAAAAGATAAGTCACAAGGACTAGACGGGGAATTACCGGACACCAGGTCCGCAGGAATTAACACCCATAGCATGGACGTTAAAGTTCAAATTTCTCCCCCTCTCATTCAAGACCCTATCCAGGGCCGGCTTGATCAAGAAACAAGCCCCCGGGCTCTGTCTATAGACTCTGATACAAAAGTTGCGAAGATAAAGGTCAAACGCTTCGTTAAAGCGCAAGCCCACTCAAAATCGGAAAAGTCAATCTGCTTCCACCTTGAACAGAAATGGCACATCACGTCGTTGCGAACGACCACTCCACTTTGTGGGGAATATGTCCACTAACCACGAATCTAAACGGCCATACCTGGAAACAGTCCTGGAGGACTGCTTAACTTGTCATGCGCTAATGGATTCGGGTGCGACAATATCACTCATCTCTCAAACATTGTTTGATGATCTCAAAAGGGCTTTGAAGCCAACTAAACGTTGGTTAAAAGTGGAACGATGCGACACTAAACTTCGAGGGGTCACTCAGACTACCTCGCCTCTCACATTGAGAGTCATGCTGAAACTACACTTCCAGGACGTATCGCTCGTTCACCCTGTGTATGTTACCAGCCTCGAAACTGTAACCCTGCTACTTGGAGCAGACTTGATGGATTGGTTACTCCCATTGATGGATTGGAAAACCAACCAGGTATGGTCACAGGCCACAGTGCCTTCTCCACTGACCACACTGTCTCCCCCTAACGCTAGCTGCAACGCAGTCCTTCACGAGGGGTATCTGTCGAAAGCACCCCTTGGGAAAAAGACGTTTAGAAACCTCTTGGTACAGAATCCGATCCACGGAGAGAGTACGATATCTCGACACATTCCATCAGCCGACCATTCTTTTCATGATTTCGAGCCAGCTGTCTCTGTGAATAAGCAACTTCCCTCCTCCTTGCAATACGATAGCTGAGATGAACTTCTCTTGCCCTTTGGACACTTCCGCAAGCACTGCGGCTGTCTCAGCAAGAAAAACATCGATGCGCAGAGTATACTCTGCTTCCGATGATACACCTTCCGCTTTGTTGGGGACTGTCACCCCTTACAATGACACTAATGGCGTCAGTCCAGCAACTGACCCGATGACTCCCACTGGTGAAACACTTTGCGATATCACAGACCGATATCCTCGTCTCAGTTCGCAGGTAATGAAGAGGTTGCCACACGCGGACGCGGTGGTGACTGACATGCCTCGACAGCCACTGAGCATTTTGAAGCACAAACACCAGGAGATTTGGTTGAAAGGTTACAGCCATTCTCATAACAACGCGGCCGCTGACAACTCGTACATAGGGTCCGACCTTTTCATTTGCGCATCGGACACCAACACCACCCGCTGGTGGGGGGGTCCCGAGGTACAAAGGGGGGGAATAGTAGCCCAGACCCATGATGAGCCTCATCGAGGCCGGTGGGGGGGTCAAGACTACGGACAACACCGTACGAGGCCGCCAGAGCATAAACCAAATCTAGTTGTAAACTCTCCTATGAGAACAGTGAGGAGCAGACAGGCCCCTAGACGGGGATTATCTTAGAAGACATCTAAGATAGTACTGAGGTGTACCACACTGGTCGTAAAGGAAGTCCAGTGGACTTGTCCACCTCCAAAACAAATGGCATCAATAATCATTCTTTGCCATGCGTAGGTTCAACTACAATACAACTAGTAATATGCTCCAATCATGTGTTCCGGTAGATAATATTTCAGAATAAATCGGTAGGATAACTGGTCCCCTTGAGTACCAGTACCAATACTAGCAACAGTCAGTCCAGCTACAATCAGTAAGAATGTTAGAGACTTAACCAATGAAATTACCATTGACAACAGCGACATAGGAGTCACTCAGAGTGCAACACGTGGAGGGGAATCTCCAGTGCACTCTTCCAATGGTTAACACACATGTCACTAATAAATAGGACCCTCCATTCAGGAGGAAAATTATTAGAAGTCTTGAACCATGATCACACCACATATGACTGGTCCAATACTTAAAGAGTACTTCCGTCGTGAGGTTAGCTCCTCTGTGGATAACATAGCTATGAAATAGACTTCATACCTATCGCCACTACAATAGTGGAAGACAGTGACTGGTAGTAAAACCACTACAGACTCCCTTGACACCAATTCTGACTGACCTCCAGGCATTGACCTGAAAATTACCTGACTACGTCAGACTCATTCTGAACAAGTTGTAATCTGCCCGGATACTTGGTTTTCTTCCCTTGACATATGCGATTGTGTAAGCATAAACGCACATGCACAACAGAACATTTTTATGCTAGGACCACTTAAGGGCCCAAGCAATATACCAGCCTTAGTAAAGTTGAACATTTACTTCTAGGCCTTTGACTCTACAGCACTCACCAGTTTCACCAGTTTTCTTCCCAGAAGTCCATAGGTCATCCCTGTAGACTGCCCAAAACTAGTGCATAACAGCTGTAGACTTATCATATAGTTATCAACTTAGGATAGCGCCTAAGCAACACACCAAGTAGGAAAAACCCTAGATATGGCATTAGAGACAATGCCATGATAATCATTTTGCCAGAACATTGGACGTATATAGAATACAGTCCAATTAGATGTTTTTTTGTGTGAGAACTATATTTTGTATATTTTTTTGTTTATGCTTTCATTCCTTTTCGGTTCAGTTCCTTTGACACTTAGGAAGTTATAGAGCCATAAACAAAGTCCCCATACAACCATCACTTAGTGCCACAACGCCGCTCATTGGGGAATGAATGTAATTATATATATTTCATGAGTGTGTGTGCGTTGTTAACATCTGCCTAAGTTACTGCCCAGATCTTCCAGTCTGGACGACGGGTCCGGAACGGCGACCCCAAATCCGGACACCCGCAGCCTATCCTTGTGGCGGCATGCCCGCTGTCAGAGAGCCTACCAAGGTAAACCACCAGAGGGGGGGACCGCAACGGCGATCACCAACCAGGACATCCCCTGGCCCTTCCTGGGGTACTTTGCAGCTTCCAGGGAACCTACCAAGGTACACCACTAGAGGAGACCGCAACGGCGATCACCAACCGGACATCAACTGCCCATCCTTGTGGTGGACTGCTCCGCTTCCAGAGAGCCTATAACAGTTCAACCACCAGAGGGGACTGCAACAATGATCTACCAATGGGACATCACGTGGTCATGATTTTATGTTGATTTGTAACTTGCAGGATAAACAAGATCCAAACCACCAGGGGGGGTATGTCATGACGTTGGCCTCTTTGAGTACAGGGAGGACAGTTGACCCCCTCCCCCCTTGCACCATCCCCCAACCTACCTCCCCCCACCCAGGCCCTGTGTGAAAGGGTTGTAAAATTCCAGAGGAGAATCTTACAACCACATGGCCCAGTTGAGACACAGAGGGGTCCCATAGAGAGACACAGGAAATTCTTCCAACTCACAGAATTGGGGAACCGAATGACATTTGTGTTCTGGAGAAGGTATGAAAGATTGGTGAAGAATCCAGCTACGAACTGGTCCGCTTGGTACAATTTTGTGATACTCAGAAGAGACAATATAGCCATATTACCATAAAACGGTTTACATAATAGCCTCAGCCTTGAGACTTGCATCCACATGGTTGTATAGAATGTATTAATAAGGATAAAGCTTTTGTAATACATTGAGATGCTATGTACTGATGTTAATGTGATGGAATTGTATTTCTGTACCAAGCTTAACTCAGTCATCGGCACGCCCCCAGGGACACAGACAGGACCAGGCGTCATGTGACATGTTCACTATAAAACTATACCCTGATCTACTTTCTTCAGACCCGGCCTCCACTCCATTGCGAGTTGGCCAATAGGTTTGACCATCCAAGTACTCTACTGAAAGTGAACTATACCACGTGGTTAACTTTTAGACTATTGATACCGACAGAATAAGAACAAGTCTTTGATATTAATTAATAGTCTGCAGCTAGAAATTATATCATTGAACGCGAAGACCAACGAAACATCCATTCTATGATGACATTAATGAATGTCGCTTTGAAAGATCCATTCTAACCGAGAGAGAGAGAGAGAGAGAGAACACGGACAAAACACTCCAACAGAACGAGGCTCCAACAAGGATCCCGACGACACACTGAGCGTAAATATATATTGATTGCAATTGTTCCCAAATGAGTGAGCGTTCATGTGCAATTGATTAGCATGTCAATTGTTAATATTAATGAACTCTGTGTACCTCCTCAGCTGAACATTTTATGACCCATTGTTCTACAAGACACCAGCCATGCCTGTTTTAGACCACTAGGGCACATTACTCTACCAATTCTTTGTGACGATAATTACTGTTTGTATACTTTCTGTGAATTACTTAGTCTAGTAAATAAATGATTTTAAGACAATTGATGTATGGATGATTTTAGTAAAGACTGGGTTCGTGCAGATACAACAATTTACGACGTTTGGAATGAGACTGGACGCGAGGTAAAATACACCATTTAAACCAGAAGATAATCGGCCTATACTATAATAGAATATAATATATAATGTTATAATGTAGGAAAGTTATATTAGGAAAATTATAACTTTGTAATCTGAATATTTTCCTTGGTGCCCCGATCTCCTAGTTAATTACAATGAAACGATTAATTAGTTTAATCGCGTGATAATAATTACAGGGAGTTAATTGATAAACATGTCTTCAGTTTAATGGTACCCCAAAGACACGACACTGCCTTTCTAAAGTCTTCGAAAGCCAAGTTAAACAGATCATCGACCATTTCGAATCCCACCGTACCTTCTCCGCTATGCAATCTGGTTTCCGAGCTGGTCATGGGTGCACCTCAGCCACACTCAAGGTCCTAAACAATATCATAACCGCCATCAATAAAAGACAGTACTGTGCAGCCGTCTTCATCGACCTCGCCAAGGCTTTCGACTCTGTCAATCACTGCATTCTTATCGGCAGACTCAATAGCCTTGGTTTGTCAAATCACTGCCTCGCCTGGTTCACCAACTACTTCTCAGATAGAGTTCAGTGTGTCAAATCGGAGTAACTGTTGTCCGGACCTCTGGCAGTCTCCATGGGGGTGCTACAAAGTTCAATTCTCAGGCTGAGTCTTTTCTCTGTATATATTAATTATGTCGCTCTTGCTGCTGGTGATTCTCTGATCCACCTCTATGCAGACGACACCATTCTGTATAGATCTGGCCCTTCTTTGGACACTGTGTTAACAAACCTCCAAACGAGCTTTAATGAAATACAACACTCCATCCATGGCCTCCAACTGTTCTTAAATGCTAGTAAAACTAAATGCATGCTATTCAACCGATCGCTGGCCGCACCTGCCCGTCCGACTAGCATCACTACTCTGGACGGTTCTGACTTAGATTATGTGGACAACTACAAATACTTAGGTGTCTGGTTAGATGTAAACTCTCCTTCCAGACTCACATTAAGCATCTCCAATCCAAAATGAAATCTAGAATCGGCTTCCTATTTCACAACAAAGCCTCCTTCACTCATGCTGTCAAACATACTCTTGTAAAACTCACTATCCTACCGATCCTTGACTTCAGCGATGACATTTGCAAAATAGCCTCCAACACTCTACTCAGCAAATTAGATGCAGTCTATCACAGTGCCATCCGTTTTGTCACAAAAACCCCTTATACTACCCACCACTGCGACCTGTATGCTCTCGTTGGCTGGCCCTCGCTACATATCCGTCGCTAAACCCACTGGCTCCAGGTCATCTATAAGTCTTTGCTAGGTAAAGCCCCGCCTTATCTCAGCTCACTGGTCACCACAGCAACACCCACCAGTAGCACGCGCTCCAGCAGGTATATTTCACTGGTCATCCCCAAAGCCAACACCTATTTGGCCGCCGTTCCTTCCAGTTCTCTGCTGCCAATGACTGGAACGAACTGCAAAAGTCACTGAAGTCACACTAACTATAAGCATCAGCTGTCAGAGCAGCTTTCCGATCATTGCAGCTGTACACAGCCCATCTGTAAATAGCCCACCCAACTACCTCATCCCCATATTATTTATTTTGCTCCCCAGTATCTTTACTTGCACATCTATCACTCAGTGTTAATGCTAAATTGTAATTATTTCGCCACTAAGGCCTATTTATTGCCTTAATCTTACTACATTTGCACACACTATATATAGATGTTTCTATTGTGTTATTGACTGTACGTTTGTCTAGCCCATGTGTAACTCTGTGTTGTTGTTTTTGTAAATGAGAACTTGTTCTCAACTGGCCTACCTGGTTAAATAAAGGTGAAATAAAAAAATAAACTACACACCTTTATAGGGTTTGTGTTCAGGAGTTTTATTTATTTAACCTTTATTTACCTATGCAAGTCAGTTAAGAACAAATTCTTATTTACAATGACAGCCTAGTAACAGTGGGTTAACTTCAGGGGCAGAACGACAGATTTTTACCTTGTCAGCTCTGGGATTTGATCTAGCAACCTTCCGGTTACTGGCCCAAAGCTCTAATCACTAGGCGACCTGCACATATCAATAGCTGCAGCCGTATTTGATGGACAAATGTCGAGACGACAGTGTTTTGACAGGGCAGGTGCATTGAAGTAGCCAGGCCTATTTATTTTGTGTGTGTAAACTTAGCCTAATGCATGTTCTAAATAAATGCAATGGATAGGTCTATGCCTAAGAGCAAAAGTTTAAAACATAGGCTATTGAACTGCAAAATACACAACCCACCATTTGTGTGTAAATAATGTATAGCCTAAGCGTCTGTGTATTGAATCAAACATTGCCCAGAACAGTGCTAATGCTTTGAACTTTATGACAGAAGCCATTCTGTAAACCGTTAGGCTCTAAATTGTGAATGAGTGTCCTAATATTTCGAAAATAAACAGATTATGGCAGTAGGCCGAGTATGGCATTAGCCTGATTATTACTGAATCTTAAAGAAGTCTATTCCGAACTCTGATGTGTCTCTGACTGGTTCTAATGTATGTAGATCTGACAGAGTTGGCAGAGGTGGGGGTGTTGCCATATTCGTAAAGAGCAACTTAAATGTTTCTGCGTCCCTTTCCACCTCTGTCCCTAAGCAATTTCAATGTCTAATCTTAAATGTGAGCCTTGGCAAAAATGCCCAACTGACACTAGTGGGAATTTATTGCCATCGTTCAGCTCTGCTTTGTGCTCTAAGCAAATTCTCTGAATTAAGGTCTGACTATGCTAAATCGGAAATATTAATATTGGGTGATTTTAATCTGGATTGGTTCAGGCCAGTATCATATAGCCTGAAAGATATTTGTACTGAGCTAAATCTACCTCAGTTGTTAAATTAACCCACTGAGTAAAGGATAGATCAAACCCTACTGTAGCCTGACTGATACTATGTGTAACTGGCAGTCCTTAACCTAGATGAACCAACTTCTCAGGTGAATTCAAGTTTAATTCCCAGATAGCCTATCCAGGTAGGATATATCAATATCATTGATTAATCAATTTGCTTTTGCAAAATACATTCACGTCCAACTCCCACATTACTGATAAAGTACTGATGGTTCATTAATGTCTGTAAATAGATTAAAAACATCTTTGCAGCTTCCAACGAATTCCAAACCCAAACTTTGAAAAAAATAGGGGGAAAAAATTCTCTACATTTTTCAAATAATGTGCAAGCTGTCAGAGGTGGTCACCACTCCTCCGCTAATTAGTGAACCTGCACCTATAAGATGATTGATCTCTGACCTCAGTAGCAATAGAGGAAAAACTGCAGAAATTGCGAACAACGCTCCAAAATCAACCATCGAACACAGGCTTCGTAACGGTTCTCTCCACTTTAGCCCTTATGTATCGACATCAAAGACTGGCATCGGTCCAATACCTCAGTGGATAGCTGAAGCACGTGCAAGACATGGCTGACATGAGAGGACAGGTGGAGAGAACCGAGCAACTATTGACAATATCAGAAAATTAAAACATTCTGCTAGCCGAGTACCTGCGTTTAAAATCTGAACAATTAAATAAAATGGTAAATACTTATGACGATGAACGAGCACAAACTCGTCAAGAAAATCATTGTCTCCAGGAACAACTCGATTTAGCCAAAACTAAATGTGTAGTCCATTTCAAACTAGATAAATCTGTCGCGTTATCTACTCAAAGTAACACTGTTCTACTCCAAATGCTGCAGACCAAAGACGATCAGTTAATGAACACAATGACTAAGTTGGATGACAAATCAGCAGAACTCATTGAAGTCACTGACCAAATGAATGATGAGAGAACTCAGGTGATGAAGATGGAAATAATGATTTCTAAGCACCGCTTGGCGCGGAACACCTTGACAAACAAACACGTCAAGAATTTCCCCACCTTTGACCCTGTTCCAGGTCAGCCGAACGATACTGAGACGTTCCTAGCTGACATAGAGGACCCATTGGATGGCTACCCGAGCACTACGGGTTCTGACAGGGTTTACCTGTTGAAGCGAACATCGAATAGACATGTGATGAGGTTCATTCGTCTACAACAGCAACACGTGCTAAACAACCACGCTAAACTTGCCACAGCTTTGAAATTACAATTCAGTGGTTCTGTGACTCGCAAACACGATAGCTCACTGACCAACACTGTCAAACAAGCTCGGAATGAACACCCA
The DNA here is from genome assembly GCF_965601325.2 of Salmo salar. Classification (NCBI taxonomy): domain Eukaryota; kingdom Metazoa; phylum Chordata; class Actinopteri; order Salmoniformes; family Salmonidae; genus Salmo; species Salmo salar. Next base: position 34,182,790 of record NC_138318.1, read on the forward strand.
GAAGCTTACTATCATAGGCTTTGTTCAGCTTACTTTGGCCTACTCACGGAAACAGGAATGGAAGAGCTGTTACCATTCAAACAAATGTTTCTGTCAAACATGTATCCCACCTTCATTACCTACTTGGGCCCTACATCCCACGTTGGCTTGCCTATCTTACAACTCAGAGAGCTTGCAAGCACAGCTTTTGAGGCATCAAAAGCTCACAACGTTAAGAGCCCTGACCACTCAGTTTTGAAGTTTGACCAGGAGCACTCACTCTAGTTAGAGGGTGCATTATCAGGTATTGGAGCGTTGAGAGATGACACACAACAACGGTTTCTACCACGAAACCACAAATCTAATAACCGCAGCGGTCGAAATAACTGTAAAGTACGTCGCCATTAAAATGACTACTGCTACAATCGACCTGTTCGCTACGATCCTTCACCCAACCCACACAAAGTGTCAGAGCACAAGGGTAAAGGGTTGAAGGACGATCAAAACGTAGACCAATGTTCTCCAGAAGTTCCACTACGTGAAGAACTAAAGCGAGAAAAAATTTGAGAAAAGGGTAAAAGATAAGTCACAAGGCCTAGATGGGGTATTTCCGGACACCAGGGTCTGCAGGAATTAACACCCTTAGCAAGGAAGTTAAACATTTTATTTCTCCCACTCAAGACCCTATCCAGGGCCCGCGTGATCAAGAAACAAGCCCGCAGGCTTTGTCTATAGACTCTCATACAAAGGTTGCAAAGAAAAAGGTCAAAAGCTTTGTTAAAGTCAAGCCCACTCAAAATCTGAGAAGTCGATGTGCTTTCACCTTGAACAGAAATGGCACATCACGTTGTTGCGAACGATCACTCCACTTTGTGGGGAATATGTCCACTAAACACGAATCGAAACGACCATACCTGGAAACAGTCCCGGAGGACTGCTTAACTTGTCATGCACCAATTGATTCTTGTCATGCACTAATTGATTCAAGCGCAACAATATTGCTCATCTCTCAAACATTGTTCAATGATCTCAAAAGGGCTTTGAAGCCACCTAAAAGTTGGTTAAAAGTGGAACGATGTGACACTACACTTCGAGGTTTCACCCAGACTACCTCGCCTCTCACATTGAGAGTCATGCTGAAACTACACTTCCAGGACGTATCACTTGTTCACCCTGTATGTTCCCAGCCTCGAATCTGAACCCCTGCTACTCGGAGCTGACTTGATAGATCGGTTACTCCCACTGATGGATTGGAAATCCAACTATGTATGGTCACAGTGTCTTCTCCACTGACCACACTTTCTTCCCCTAACACTAGCTGCAACACAGTCATCCATGAGGGGTATCTGCCGAAAGCACCCCTTGAGAAAAAGACATTTCGAAACCTCTTGGTGCAGAATCCGATCCAAGGATATATTACAATATCTTGACACATTCCATCAGCAAACCTAATTGACCATTATTTTCATGATTTTGAGCCAGCAGTCTCTGTGAATGAGCAACTTCCTTCCTCCTTGAAGTTGTGCAATACGGTAGTTGAGATTAACTTATTTTGCCCTTCGGACACTTCCGCAAGCACTGCGGCCGTCTCAGCAAGAAAAACACTGATGCGCAGAGTGTACTCTGCTTCCAGTGATACGTCTTCTGCCACTAATGGCATCAGTCCAGCAACTGACCAGATGACTCCCACTGGTGAAACACGTTGCGATAGATATCCTCGTCTCTGTTCGCAGATACTGAAGCGGTTGCCACACACAGACGCTGTGGTGACTGACAGGCCTCGACAGATGCTGTGGTGACTGACTGGCCTCGACAGACGCTGTGGTGACTGACGGGCCTCGACAGACGCTGTGGTGACTGACGGGCCTCGACAGACGCTGTGGTGACTGACGGGCCTCGACATACGCTGTGGTGACTGACGGGCCTCGACGACGCTGTGGTGACTGACGGGCCTCGACGACGCTGTGGTGACTGACGGGCCTCGACGACGCTGTGGTGACTGACGGGCCTCGACAGACGCTGTGGTGACTGACGGGCCTCGACGACGCTGTGGTGACTGACGGGCCTCGACAGACGCTGAGGTGACTGGCAGGCCTCGACGACGCTGTGGTGACTGACGGGCCTCGACGACGCTGTGGTGACTGACGGGCCTCGACGACGCTGTGGTGACTGACGGGCCTCGACGACGCTGTGGTGACTGACGGGCCTCGACAGACGCTGAGGTGACTGGCAGGCCTCGACAGACACTGTGGTGACTGACAGGCCTCGACAGACGCTGTGGTGACTGGCGGGCCTCGACAGACGCTGTGGTGACTGACAGGCCTCGACAGACGCTGAGCGTTTTGAAGCACAAACACCAGGAGATTTGGTTGAAAGGTTACAGCCATTCTCATAACGCGGTCACTGACAACTCGTACATAGGGTCCAACCTTTTCGTTTGTGCCTCAGATACCAACACCACCCGCTGGTGGTGGTGGGGGGGGGGGGGTCCCGAGACACAAAGGGGGGGGAATACTAGCCCAGACCCATGATGACCACGTGCAACACCGTGCGAGGCCGCCAGAGCAGGAAACAAATCTAGTTATAAACTTCCCCATGAGAACAGAGAGTAAAGGACCGGATAACTCGGAACACATTTGAGATATCACTGAGGTGTACCACACTGGTTGTAAAGGAAGTCCAGTGGACTTTTCCACCTCCAAAACAAATGGCAACAATAATCATTCCTTGCCATGTGTAGTAGCCACTACAATGCAACTAGTTAAGTGCTCTAATCATGTGTTCCTGTAGGATAACGTTTCAGAATAAATCGGTAGGACAACTGGTCCCCTTGAGTAACATAATACCACAGTCAGTCCAGCAACAATCAGTAAGAGGATTAGAGGCCTCAAGTTAAATTTCTATCGATAACAGGGACAGAGGAGTTAGTAGTCACTCAGATTGCAACACGTGTAAAGGAATCTCCAGAACACTCTTCTGATAGTTAATAACACACATGCCACAAATAAATAAAACCCTCCATTCAGGAGGAAAGTTATTAGAAGTCATGAACCATGATCATCACACTGTGTACAACTGGTTCAGTGCTTAGAGAGTACTTCTGTCGGTCGTGAGGTTAACTCCTCCGTGGATAACATAGCTATGAAGTAGACTTCTTCATACCTATTGACACTAAAAATAGTGGAAGACACAGTGACTGGTAGTAAAACCACTACACACTCCCTCCACACCAATTCTGACTGACCTCCAGACATTGACCTGAAAAATACCTGATTACGTCAGACTCATTCTGAACAAGTTGTAGTCTACCAAAGCATTTCTTAAAGTATGGGACCTGTTAATGGTGGGTCGCGACGTAAATGTATAATTATTTCATTAATTACTGGAATTGATTTGACAAAGTGCAACTGCGTTCTCGGTTCAGTGCGCTCTCTGCTTAGCGGCGGTCCCTGCTCAGTTTGGCAGCTGTGGGAGATGTAGAGGGTAATGTCCGTGTGCTTCGCGGTTTATCTGATCTTTTTTTCTGCAGTTTTGTTGAAGATGACTCCGCGACCCACACGCTGCAGCGCTGTCGTTCAACCCACTGACTTGTTATTCCAACTCGCCATCATGAAATGGACTCATGAAACGCAAATACAGTGATGACTTTTTGTCTCTTACAAATTTTGAGAAATAATGAGGAGCGCCCACAATGTGTTTTGTGTGGGGAAATGCTTAGCAATGAGTCTCTCAAAACGAACAAATGAATAAACCGACCCGTCCTGATCAAACATCCAGGCACAACATGAAGGTAAAGCCAGGGAGTTCTTTCAGAACAGGGCAGAACGCTTCAGTGCTTCGAAAGTGGAAGAGTCAGTCAGCTAGCAAGGCTGTGTTGTCATTTTATAACAGGTGATGATAAGCAGAAATAAGGGAGTACTATCTCTCATAGTAGTAGATGTGAGTGTTGTAAAACAAATTCTGGAAGCTATATAAATGAATGTATTAATATCTACATTTGTTTTTACCACATTTATTCTATTAGACACCTTAATGCATACTTTTAAATTATATTATGTGAGCTAAACATAATTTAATTTTTTTTTAACATATTTAAAATAATAATCCTTAGTCCATTGTTGGAAGATTACTAATGCTACTGTTCCCACTACAACAACTAAATACATGCAATTTTGTCCTTGAAACGTTTAATTGAAATATTGTAGAATTCCATTCATTCCTATAGAGGACTGCTCCTACTGGGGAGTACCAATATGGGCGTCCGGGGGCTTCAAAGCCTCTCATTGGCCAATATATAATGAAAGCGACCCAGGGTTTATATACATCATTGGACGTAGCCATCCATGATTTATCGTTTTTGTCATTGTGCCAACTGAATTGTCCCTATCGATTTGCCGTACTTCCTGGTTAGGGGTGTGTTTTGTTGTTGTTGCATTAGCTGGCTAGCTAGCTAGCTTAATTAAAGTAAACGGTCATCAGTAGTTACCTCAGCCACAAAGTCATAAACCCCGCCTATTTCTACAATTTATATTCTTAAAATGTGATTTTAAACCTTATCTTTACCACACTGCTAACCCTGGCCTTAAATTAACACCAAAAAGCAAAAAATAATAATAATCATGAATATTTACGATATCGACTGTTTTGACTTTGTGGGTGTGGTAACCGAAGTAAACTAGCTAGCAAGCAAAGTCATCAGATATCTAGTTAGACAACCGATCCACAAACTGTTGAATGTACGCAATGTTCTTCTGAGAAATATACTTGTTGACAAGTCAATTCAATAGCTGCACAGAGTGGCGGGGATGCTGAATCAAAATGGGGAACATTTTCGCCAGAAAGAGACGTACGCGAGTCACAGAGCAGGACAGGGCAGTTTTGGTAAGTAGCCTAGCTACTGTAGCTAGCTAACGTTAGCCAACTAGCTAACAAGTCAGCCTTCTAACATACTATAACTAGTTAACAACATTTGATAATGTATACGTTAGGCCTAATGTTAGGTCAGCAAAGTAAGTTAGCTAGGAGGGCGGGATTGGGCAATCTGATAATTTATACTAGCCAGGGCTATCACACTGTTCTGTACTGGAAAGCTAGACAGCGAACTGAAGCGATTTAGTGTTGAAACAAGTGGTCTTCCAAGAATTGCATTAAAATGTCTGTCTTTTCAATTACAGCAACTGAAACAGCAGAGAGATAAGTTAAAGCAGTATCAGAAGAGAATCACCCTGCAGCTGGAGAAGGAGAGGAATCTAGCTAAGCAGCTGCTGAAAGATGGCAAGAAAGAGTAAGGACTTGCTTCTCACCAGAAATGCTGGAAATGTGTGATCATGATCTGCCTAAAGTGAAGATTGTCACTTTAAAGCACTTGAGATTGAAAGCTGTCATGTGCATAGACCATATATAATTAGGACATTATATTGGTTGTCATTGTATTGAATATTCTCACATTTCTGTATTTTGTTTTCAAACAGGAAGGCCCTCCTCTTGCTCAAAAAGAAGCGATACCAGGACCAGCTCCTGGACAAGACAGAAAACCAGATAAGCAACCTGGAGCGAATGGTAAATACCTGACATTTGTCAACCATTCACTCACTCGCACCACCAGGAATAGTAGAACATGTGTATAGACTAATTTCCCGCGTCATGAAAAGTTGCACGTGCAGTTCCTCATCAGACACCGTGTTGTTTACGTATGACGTATGTTCAAAATAACTGGGATCTCGAAAATCTCCGACCACAGTGCGTTCAAGACAGCTGGGAACTCCGACTGGGAGAATCATTTTGAACGGTCATTCAAATAGGAATTCCAAGTCGGGAATTCGGGCAACTTTCTAGAGCTCCATCTTTCCGACTTGAAGATCACTGACGTCATGATTTGACCTTGTGCCCCCAAACACGTGTTTGATACCATTCCATTCGCTCCGTTCCAACCATTGTTATTGACCATCCTCCTGTCAGCAGCCTCCACTGCATCAGAGGGTTGATTACCTAGCAAGCCAGCGAGGTGAAATATAACAGAGTTGGAATAAGCCAGAAGAATAATATGCGTGTTGATCATAGCCATAGCCGTCAGTCTTTTGTGTTTTAATGGTCATCACTCACTAACTATTAAAAAACTGAAGGTCCCAACGCATCACTCAGAAGAGACGTTTGATGGTATACAGAAAATGTCTCTATTAATTAGTCGGACACTGTTGCAAAAAAAAAAACGTTTTCCACCTTAGCAAAACGTTTTGCTTCAAACGGAAAACACTTTGCAACAAACGAGTTTCTATTGGACACATTTAAGTCCCTCCCCATGTCATTTCATTTGCTTTCACTTGGTTCTGTTTGGTTCCTAGTAAATACACCCATGTACTGAACTTGTATTTATTTTTTATTTTTTTTAAATTTCCATGTACTGAACTAATGCCTCTGATCTTATTGTTTTCTTTAGTGTCAAGACATTGAGTTTGCCCAGATTGAGATGAAGGTCGTTGAAGGCCTTAAAGTTGGAAACGACTGCCTGAAGTCATTGCATGAGGTACTCTATGTGAGGGTATCAGAGAGCTATGTTTGACTTCTATGCAACTTCCCTATGACCTGATAAGTAGACTAATGTATGTGTCTATCTTTTCCATAAGCCATCAGTAAGATGAATAGGTTGCTTACCTTTAGTGCATCTGCAATTCAAATAATATAGCATTCAGTGAATATGCAGTGAATAAAACATTGGTTTTCCTGTACTTACTGTTTGTTATTTCATATCAGGCGATGTCCATCGAGGATGTGGAGAGAATTATGGATGAGACCCAAGAAGGCATTGAATACCAGAGGGTAAGGTCCTCACTGTTTGTTTTTACAGAAGCATTGATATCTTATTGAAATTACTGTATTTTGTTAATATTTATTTGTACCTTTTTATCTCTGTACAGGAAATAGATGAGATGCTGGCAGGTTCCCTGACACAGGAGGATGAAGATGCTGTACTGGCTGAACTGGAGGCCATCACTCAGGTCAGTCTGTATTACTCAACAACACTGGATGGCCAGCAACTATCGTCATGTAACTCTGTTGACCTGAGGCATGGCTGTAGACTCCTAACATATAATTGGTATATACAGTTTCTCCTATGGCGTCTAACCGTTGAACACAAGTAGGGATTTTATCACACAGTGACTGACTAGCCTCAAATCACCCATTGTGTTCAACGGTTAGATGCCTTATCAGAGTCTACAGACATTTCTCAAGGCAAGGGACTGTGTCAATCTGGATAGTATCACTTCTCTGGTTCCTTACCTTCTCCCCGCCTAACAGCGATAGACGAGAGACGATCCCTTTTGAGAGTCTTCTTTTTTCTTTACTTCCCTTTCTGTCTGTTTGTCTTTGTGTGTTTAGGGAGAGCTTGACCTACCTGAGGTACCTGACGAGTCCCTGCCAGACGTCCCAGAGGCAGCTGATGAAGAACCAGAGCCAGGTCAAGGTAGGTCTCCTCAGATGTGGCATTATACTGAATTACAAATATTTGTGTCTTATATTGAGAGAATATGAATTCAGATGTAGGTTAAAGACTCCATCAGTGGTAATAGACATTACATGAGCACTAAGTGTCATTCAGAATCCGTCTGGTTTTCTTCATTTCAGAGAGGGAGAGTCCAAGGAAGAAGCAGGAAAGAGGGATGTTGGCTGTCTAGGGGCCTGTCTGTTCGCCAGGTGACTCTGTGGGTCTTGGTACGCCTGCCACTATATCCCCCTCATAGGGGTCTCATGCCCCCCCTCCCCACACACACACACAAAACCACAACCACAGAAAGATTATCTTCACCATCTCTTCCAGTCCCTTACCTCCAAGACTGAACTTCCTGGTGCCCTGCTAAGCCTTGGCCTTGTGAGCCCCAATACTGCTTTATAATCCTCTTCTAGATTCAACCACCCCATCATCACTCCATCCATGGACATGGACTTTATTTTTCACATCATTACCTGCAAGTTCTCTCCTGTTTGTTTTGTTCACATTTAGGACCTATTTAGACACATAATGAAGAAATGACTGGTTTGATTTAGATAATATTGTGCCTATTGCCTAAGACCCGTGACGGGTATGTTTTTTTTAAAATCTTCTGTAAACGGACAAATTATGTAATTAACAGACAAATGAATGCATGTGTCTCTTTTTTTTAATTTATTTCTTACTTTTCAACCTTTTGTGCCTCTATCTGATCACAGAGCACATTCTCTTTGGGAGGAATAGACATGCAGACTATCTTTCAAAATCATTACTGTTGGGATGGCTTTCAGAATCTTGCCTAGTCTTAGTTTAGAATGTCTTGATTGCTGCCAAACTGTCAATAATGGATATGACTTTGGCTTTGGTTTCAACTTGTTGAGTTGGGGACCAAAATCCTTATAATTGTACTGACCTATTTGCTAAAGCTTCCATTTCATGTAAATTCTATATTCTTCCTCGCTGTGCAACAGCTTAACTAATCTAATGCTCCAGAAGCGTTGGCTTGAGGATTAGTTCAGTGTCATTGGGGAAAGGAAGGGCTAATTGTATTGTCAGTGGGCTTACTAACTTAACTCTGTATCCCAGACTGACACCAGACAACACTGATGTTATTATCAGATTCCTAGAAATTACTATGAATTAAGTCGAGGACAACCTGACAGAGCCTGATGTCCTAGCAATCTATCCAGTGAGTATTATGGTATCATATTGGGTCTGTTTCACTATGAAGTGTGATATTGGGCCTATCATGATATTGGGTTGTTATCTGTCTGGATCTGTAATATATTACTGGCATATATCATGATATTGGGTTGTTATCTGTCTGGATCTGTAATATATCATGATATTGGGTTGTTATCTGTCTGGATCTGTAATATATTACTGGCATATATCATGATATTGGGTTGTTATCTGTCTGGATCTGGCATATATCATGATATTGGGTTGTCATCTGTCTGGATCTGTAACATATTACTGGCATATATCATGATATTGGGTTGTTATCTGTCTGGATCTGTAATATATTACTGGCATATATTATGATATTGGGTTGTTATCTGTCTGGATCTGTAATATATTACTGGCATATATCATGATATTGGGTTGTTATCTGTCTGGATCTGTAATATATTACTGGCATATATCATGATATTGGGTTGTTATCTGTCTGGATCTGTAATATATTACTGGCATATATCATGATATTGGGTTGTTATCTGTCTGGATCTGGCATATATCATGATATTGGGTGGTCATCTGTCTGGATCTGTAATATATTACTGGCATATATCATGATATTGGGTTGTTATCTGTCTGGATCTGTAATATATTACTGGCATATATTATGATATTGGGTTGTTATCTGTCTGGATCTGTAATATATTACTGGCATATATCATGATATTGGGTTGTTATCTGTCTGGATCTGTAATATATTACTGGCATATATCATGATATTGGGTTGTTATCTGTCTGGATCTGTAATATATTACTGGCATATATCATGATATTGGGTTGTTATCTGTCTGGATCTGGCATATATCATGATATTGGGTTGTCATCTGTCTGGATCTGTAATATATTACTGGCATATATCATGATATTGGGTTGTTATCTGTCTGGATCTGGCATATATTATGATATTGGGTTGTTATCTGTCTGGATCTGTAATATATTACTGGCATATATCATGATATTGGGTTGTTATCTGTCTGGATCTGTAACATATTACTGGCATATATCATGATATTGGGTTGTTATCTGTCTGGATCTGTAATATATTACTGGCATATATCATGATATTGGGTTGTTATCTGTCTGGATCTGGCATATATCATGATATTGGGTGGTCATCTGTCTGGATCTGTAATATATTACTGGCATATATCATGATATTGGGTTGTTATCTGTCTGGATCTGTAATATATTACTGGCATATATTATGATATTGGGTTGTTATCTGTCTGGATCTGTAATATCTTACTGGCATATATCATGATATTGGGTTGTTATCTGTCTGGATCTGGCATATATCATGATATTGGGTGGTCATCTGTCTGGATCTGTAATATATTACTGGCATATATCATGATATTGGGTTGTTATCTGTCTGGATCTGTAATATATTACTGGCATATATCATGATATTGGGTTGTTATCTGTCTGGATCTGTAATATCTTACTGGCATATCATATCTCGTAGAGGGTTAGGTATTTCTTTATCTGAAATGGAGGGCCTACATATAAAAGTTAAGCACTAGCCATATCTGATAGAATATGTAAGTGGTTTATGAACCACTTGTGTAAAGTATTACTGTAAGTCTCTCTGAGACAGTGACACTCTTGATAATGACTGTGGAGACCATTTCCCAGTGGTATCATATTGACAGACCTGTGGCGTGTCTATACGAAATGTACCATGTTATTCTTTAACAATACAATGTATATTTTAAAGGTACTGTTTGACCAGCGTGTTGTTATTAACAACCACTAGATGGCAGCAAATGGCAGTTTATGATTTTCCTGTTGCTAAGCAATACCTCTGCATACATCGGTTAGTGAATGTATTGTGTGGATTCGGATGCTGTTTCAAATCAAATGTTATTTGTGACATGCGCCCAAATACAACAGGTGTAGGTAGACCTTACAGTGAAACGCTTACTTAAGTGTTAAATTTACTAAAAATAAATTGTAAATGTTTTGTGCAACTATACGGGACAGTAAAAAGAACTGCTTAGCTATAATGAGGGGAATCATGTAAGACTATATGTTATTCATTTACATTTGAGTCATTTAGCAGACACTCTAATCCAGAGCGATCTACAATTAATGCATTCATCTTAAGTTATCTAGGTGAGACGACCACATATCACAATCGTAGTAGGTACTTTTTACCACTAGATAAAGTAGTTATCAGAAAAGTTGGTGCAGGTAGGCTGCTTTTGCAAGTCATTTAAATTCTTCCTTTCTTCGTGTGATGATTTCTATGTATTGATAGAGCATCTTTGGATTATACAGAGGTCCTCTAAAATCATTCCATAGTGGGTCACAGAGTATTATAACACAACAACCTGTGACTGCAACAGTTCCAAGCAATGAGCAAGTGGTAGGCTTTATTTCCTTCATGGCCCTACAATGCTTTTTATCTGTGAAATGCTTGGAACAATTAGTATATTTCTGGGAAAAGTACTGAAATGTCCAATGCAGATGTTTTTTTTTTCTCAATGCCAAATAATTCTGGGGTAACTATGAAGTACCTTACTGTGATTGTTTTCAATTCAAATGGTAAATATTCAAAAATAATAATAGCTTCTTAGCAAAGAGCAATTTCTCAAGCAATAATTTAGCTAGGACTGTCTGGAAGTGGTCTGACTGGGGAGGGGAAAACTGAAAGCTAGCTGTTATTGCCAGAGAGGTTAGGAACTCTCTTATTGGTCTATTAACTCATTTACTGCATGGTGATGTCACCATGGAAGGCCAAAACTCCCTTTTCAAACAGCTAACACTAAAAGGGCATAATCATAATTTTAACAATTTCACAGTATTATTTCAAACCTCGTGGTGTGGAAATATATATATATATATATAAAACACAGGAAAATCAAGTTTTGACTGCACAGTGAACTCCGATGTTCCGTTGAATGAATCTGCTGCAATACAGTGTGTCACTGATTGTCCCCTTCAAGCCAATGACAGCGTGGGAGACAGAGTGGGTGGGAAAAGGGAACATGAATGACAGTGCGAATCGCTGTGCTCTATGATTCATAAAAGATATCTGAACCTGAGGGACAATTACAGGCAGGGAAAATGGAGTGAGTGGGAGGCTGTTTTCAAGTGCTCCTGAAAAAACAGCCTGGTCACAGACTTGACGTAACATAGTAAAAGTAAATTCAGGACACTAAAATTAGTATGATATGTTACGTTTTGTATGTTTACATAAGACAGGTGGTTACTTATTGGTGGGCGTATAATGCAGACGTCTAGCAACCCAAACGTTGCGAGTTTGAATCTCATGACGGACAACTTTAGCATTTTAACTAATTAGCAAGTTTTCAACTACTTACTACTTTGCAACTACTTAGCATGTTAGTTAACCCTACCCTAACCATAACCTTAACTGTTTTAGCTAACCCTTCCCCTAACCTTAACCCTTTTGGCTAACCCTTTAACCTAACTCCTAAACTTAACCCTAACCTAGCTAACCCTAACCTAGCTAGTTTAGCACACTAGCCAGAATTCGTAGCATATCATCCATTTCGCAAATTCAAATTTCAACATTTGTAACATATAATACAAATTGTAATTCATAACATATCATACAAAATGGGGGATGGACATCCACAAATTAATACATACCATACGAAACGTAACATATCATACTAAATGGAGTGTCTCGGATTTATGTGCAGGATAATACGAGAAAAAAGAAGAAACCTGCACACTGCTCTTAATAGTTACACTGCTTTTTATTAAGCTTTACGTATCGGCCTTCGTCAGAGCTTATCAAGAGCAGTGATACTATCAAGAGCAGTGATGCTAGCTATCAAGAGCAGTGATGCTAGCTATCAAGAGCAGTGATGCTAGCTATCAAGAGCAGTGATGCTAGCTATCAAGAGCAGTGATGCTAGCTATCAAGAGCAGTGATACTATCCAGAGCAGTGATACTATCCAGAGCGGTGATACTATCAAGAGCAGTGATACTATCAAGAGCAGTGATACTATCCAGAGCGGTGATACTATCAAGAGCAGTGATGCTAGCTATCAAGAGCAGTGATACTATCCAGAGCAGTGATACTATCCAGAGCAGTGATACTATCCAGAGCAGTGATACTATCCAGAGCAGTGATACTATCCAGAGCGGTGATACTATCAAGAGCAGTGATACTATCCAGATCGGTGATACTATCCAGAGCAGTGATACTATCCAGATCGGTGATACTATCAAGAGCAGTGATACTATCAAGAGCAGTGATACTATCCAGAGCAGTGATACTATCCAGAGCAGTGATACTATCAAGAGCAGTGATACTATCCAGAGCAGTGATACTATCCAGAGCAGTGATACTATCAAGAGCAGTGTGCAGGTTTTTTTTTCTCCTTCATTTTCTTCAACTGTTACCACGCACCTGCAAAAAAAGATAGCTCAGATGTGCAAGTGCTTTTTGAATTTTGAACATACAGAATAATACGAAATGCTCTGAGACTAGGTTGGAGAAGGAGCCAACTCTGCAAAGGAAGGCATGGTAATGATGACCTGGGGGATGAGGGTGGGAGGGTGTGTGTCTGTCCCCTCATTGCCAACCTACCTCGCAACACTCCTGAGGCCTAGTTGGCAGAAGTAGCAGAAGGACACACACACACACACACACACCGGTTGCTGGTCCAGGTGACTACAGAGTGTCCTGGCTGTGCTACTAAATAATGGGGCTCCCCTCTCCATCTGTGTTCAAGCCTCCTCATAGGCCTAACCAGAGCTGAGGGGAATACTTAATTGCTTGCTTTAATGCCTTTCCCTATGACGCAGTGCTAAAACCAGAATGTATCACGCCCCCTGGCCTATATTAGTGCCTTATTGCTTTACTATTTAGTATTAGTGCCTTATTGCTTTAATATTTAGTATTAGTGCCTTATTGCTTTACTATTTAGTATTAGTGCCTTATTGCTTTAATATTTAGTATTAGTGCCTTATTGCTTTAATATTTAGTATTAGTGCCTTATTGCTTTAATATTTAGTATTAGTGTATCATTGCTTTAATGACTAGCCTCGATCACCCCAGCAGTGTTCTAGTGGCTGTTGTTACCTTCCGTTCCTGCTACGCTACATGTCACTAGGGACAGATAATGATTGATTCCTCCTACATGGTCCTCATTTATTTATCCTCACCGGCTGTCTCAACTGAATTAGGAAGCAGTCTCATTGTTGAATTGTTTAATTATGGAAACCACCTGTGTGAGGGCCAACGAGATTGTTCATCACACAAGCAAATCAATGGCAATGTTGAGAAATGCCCTTTAACAAAACTTAATTCAGGTTTTCAGATTGATTTTTACTGCTGGGTTATGAAGTTGAATTATGAGCTCATTTTAATGAAGGAGAGTTGTCAAAAGAGCAAGTTAATCCCAGTTAACTCTGTGGAGTGGTCAGGCAGGGGGGTTAAGTGACCTGTGTCTCTCAACACTATAAGGTACTGTACTTTTCCTCCTGCGTTATTATAATGCTAATACGCTTCTGGAAAATTGGAGACAGTAGCAGCATAGAAATCGGTTATTGTCCACGTCCCCAATAAAGAATAAAGCCTTGCCATTTTAGAGATTTTCCAACAGGCTCTTGTAGTGCAGATCGTGACTTGCTGAATGAGTTGTGGAGGATTCCCCTGTTCCTACATCACATATTGTAGCATACTGTACGAGCAAGGTGACGCCGTCCTAGACCGACACACACACTACTACATTCCAGCCACTAAGCCTGTGCATACATGGATAGCAATGCACAACTGTAACAGGTAGCTAGCTATTCAATTGTAATGTTTTTTACAATGTTCGATAAATACACTCGGTTCTACGTCCATTATTTATACCATACGTTATCTGTTTACGTTATTTGTTTTGCCTAAAATGTGTTCGCTTCATAAAATGTGTTCATTTACTTAGATCACAATCTGTTGAAATCGTATTGTTGGGTATAGAGATGTGTGCATGGCTGTACTGTAGTCATTCAGCCACGCGGGTATTATGAATGATTTTGTACGCAGAGCAGAGGCAGTGGTGTGGGCAGTGTTCGAGAGAGGAGGCGGATCCCTTTAAAATGGCAAGCAGCTATGATCAGGATGCCTGCGTTCTCTGTCAGCGGGTGGTGTAGCCTCCAGACTGCGTGGGCGCCGTTGAAAAGTTTCTTATAAAAGCGGTGATTCCGGGAGTCTCGTATTACGCGCGTCCCCTCCCTCTGTAATAATTGTTTCTTACTACGGTTCCTTCCACCTACTCTTGTTTCGCCTTCGTAGTATTTCTTCGAAAAGCTCCCGTCACTAAAGGAAATCTGGTCTATGGTTTTGGCTGAAGAAGGTTCCACGATGTCTCGGACTGACGAAGTACACCGTATAACGGAGAATGTCTATAAGGTAAGAAGCAGACAGCTGTCCATTCACTCCAGCTTCCATAATGAATACATTGATTATTGTTTTGATTAAGTGGCTTGATGAGTGGAGCCTCGTCAGCTGATGAGATCTGATAACGTGGTTGCTGTTGGATTCGTTTCGAACTTTGTTTTACGCAGGGGTTAAGATAAGCCTACTCTCTATTCAATTAGAATAAATACAATATCCTATTTAATGAACATTGATAACGACTTTGGCTTCTATGGTGTACCGGGGGAATTTACAATCGCACCCCATCTATAGGTCTCATCACTGCTCTAAATGTAGAGTTTTTTTTCTCCTCTGCAGTGAGGGACACTGCGTGCAGTAACGGCAACAGCCATAGACTCACAGGGGACAAAAAAATACAAAATTCCCCAGTCCAAGTTTAATTTGAATTAGGGGACGTATCAAAGTGACAGTTTGCATGGAGGTAGAGGGAGACAGCTCAAATTGCATGTCATGACACATTGGCTTAAGGAGTTCTGTCAGACCACGGGAGGATTTTTCGCTGTAACCAGTTGAGCTAAATGGTTTTAGAAGTAGACTACACCTGCCCACTGTCTGGTACCTCACCTGAATTTCGACTGTCCAGTCCTCTTTTGTATCAACGTCTATTCACATGTTGCAGTCTATAGGCTGTGTAGTGCTTAAAATGAGATATATATGAAAGTTTTATATTAAAACAAACGAACAGCTCTCACATAGGCGTTGGGAGACATCTGTTAGTGGAGTTGTAGAAGTCTCCTGTGTTGAGAGAGGGATGGGTGGCACTCTCTGTAATTACCCTGTGAGGGGGTTGTTTGTTTCAGTGGAGAAGCACTTGTCTAACTAAGCAAATATAATAAGACTCAGAATAGCAGTGATGTTTTTTTTTATTTTTTATTTTTTACATTTAAATCATTTTTGCAATTAGGGTTAAATTGACAGATTTTTTTCACCTAATTGGCTCAATAATTCCAACCAGTGACCTTTTGGTTACTGGCCCAATGCTCTTCACTGCTAGGCTACCTGCCACCCTCTGTTATCTTAGCAAGGTGGCTTGTTAGCATTGCTTTACTTGGGCAGAAGTTCACCTGAGCTGAGGCGTTCCTGCACCTCTTATAGAATATTAGCTCAAAAGTATTGAGTTCCTGCACCTAAATATAAACGGTACTACCACACAAAATGAGTGTCCACACCCATTTTAGTCCAAGTCAAGCACCGCTTGTTAGAGATTCTGAACTATGGCGATATTGGACCGATTAAAAAAAAAAAATATATATATATCATTCTCTACCTCTTTCCGTCCTACTTTCACCAAGCTAGAGGAGTTGATTGAGGGAATAAGGGACCGTCCCAAACGTGTTGAAACTGCCCTGTAGTCTAAAGCATTTCTGCAGGTCCTTCCCTCCTGCTATTTCCACAACAAAGCCCTGCTTTAGCAGAGCCAAGGGTGGAGGTGCTACTCTTCAGTTTCACTGCACTGTGATATGTTGTCAGTGTCCCAAATGGCACCCTATTCCCTTTTTTTTTTATAGTGCACTACTTTGGCATAGGGCTTTGGTAGAATGTAGTGCACTATAGAGGTAATAGGATTCCATTTGGAACTGACTGGTTGTGCCATCCAAACAGGCTAGATTTCAGGAAGGGAAGAGAAATGTGCAGAGGTACAAGAGTTTGAATAACCTGTGAAAGCAGGTCCATATCGTAACCAGAGCCTAGTGACTGCTATGATCTGAGTGGTCTATACTTGACCCTATCATGGCCAGCCACTATCACAGACAGCCCTGAGCTGTACACTCATACGTATTCTCCCTCTGAGCTTAATTTCTAACACCTAAACCCAACCCTCCACATACCCCTCTAGGTCGACTTTCAAGGATCAGTGGTGGTAGAGCAGCCTGATGCTGAGACCCGTGGAAGATGTTGGGAGTCCTTAATGACCCGTGGAAGATGTTGGGGGTCCTTAATGACCCGTGGAAGATGGTGGGGGGGGGTCCTTAATGACCCGTGGAAGATGGTGGGGGGGGGTCCTTAACGACCGACCCGTGGAAGATGGTGGGGGGGGGTCCTTAACGACCGACCCGTGGAAGATGGTGGTGGGGGGTCCTTAACGACCGACCCGTGGAAGATGGTGGGGGGGGGGGTCCTTAACGACCGACCCGTGGAAGATGGTGGGGGGGGGTCCTTAACGACTGACCAGGGAGAGGATGAACAGGTGCTAGTCTAATGAGAGAGCATTGCTGATGGGAAGGCCACTGGAAGTGATGATATTATAGCGAAAGGGAAGCAAACCCATGTCGCTGGCATGAAAGGCAAACACCCTACACATTGCACCAATAGAGTTCATTTACTTGGTGGGAATTGTAGGGTTCATATAGTGAGGATCGCTACACTATGAATATGTAGAATGACAGGGTCAGTCAGTCAGTGTGGAGATATTTTCCTGACCAGCAGGTTGCATCATTACAGAGCCCAGCAGAGGGAGGGGAGGGGAGAGGAGAGGAGAGGAGAGAGGGAGTGGTGGAGCGATGCAGAGGGGGAGAGATGGAGAGATGGAGAGTAGCAGCCGAGCTGGTAATCTGACCCACGGCTGGGGGCCTATTGTGGGGCGACTGATGCTGACTGGCGGGGGCTCTGTGTGTGTGTGTGCATGCGGCTCTTAGGCATGTAGAGTGGTGTTTGCCTCAGTGAGTCTCTGAGTATGTTCTCATGCACACAAATAATTCTGTATTAAACTGATTATGGCAGTATGGAAATAGTCATATCAACTCCTTACTCTTCTTAATTGGCGTAAAGGTCAAAATCAAAGTAAGCATATGTCAATTAAAACACCTGGTTTTCTGAGTAATATTTTCAAAGACCGGACCAGACGAGGCCCTGAGGCACCAGCTTCCATCTGATACCATACAACCATAGAGACTGGTATGTTACTGAGGAGGAGGAGGATAGCTGGATGCCATCAGATGGTACAGTATTAACAAAATGATTTATTTCATCAAGGCAAGGTGTGAACATCACTCTGTTTGTGAGCTGAGGGGGGTGATGTTTAAGAGGTAGACATGGGAGTTGATTTTCTCTGTTACCTCCTGAGAAAGGGGTGTACTTGCAGCCACTCTGGCAGTGTGGTGCGGTGCAGTCTCTCTGAAGACATTGCTATTGCCTGGCAGCTGCTTGCTGACTGCGTAATCTCCAAGCTCGCTCAGATTCCAAGAATACAAGACACCGTCTGCAACATTGTGCTGTGACTCACACGTGTGTGTGAATCTGCTGTGACCAACCATCACAACCTCTGCTGTCCTACACACACACACACACACACACACACACACACACACACACACACACTTCAACATTTTGTGGGTATGTCAAAGCTTAATCATCCTGGCTAGTTTGCTCAATTGGTAATCCACGGGAGAGTTTATCCATTTAATTAGATTTTTCCATTTGCCGCAGATGATCTGTTAAATGCATTTTGGCCTTGTGTTGAGATAATTGCTATCATTTCAATAGTGCTATTTGCCCGCTCCATCTCAGCGAGGTATGCTGAAATACATCACCAGATCTGATGAAAGCAAACATCTGAATATGAAAGATAATCACAATCAATCACGGGTATATTTTATGCATATCAGTTTTTTTACAGTGCATTCGGAAAGTATACAACCTTATTCTAAAATGGATTCATCTACACACACAACACCCCATAAAGACAAAGCGAAAACAGGTTTTTAGAAATGTTTGCAAAAAAAGATGCCTAATTTACATAAGTATTCAGACCCTTTGCTTTGAGACTCAATTGAGCTCAGGTGCATCCTGTTTCCATTGATCACCCTTGAGATGTTTCTACAAATTGCCTGGAATCCACCTGTGGTAAATTCAATTGATTGGACATGATTTGGAAAGGCACACACCTGTCTGTATAAGGTACTGAAAACCAAGCCATGAGGTCGAAGGAATTGTCCATAGAGCTCCGAGACAGGATTGTTTCGAGGCACAGATCTGGGGAAGGGTACCAAAACATTTCTGCAGCATTGAAGGTCCCCAAGAACACAGTGGCCTCCATCATTCTTAAATGGAAGAAGTTAGGAACCACCAAGACTCTTCCTAGAGCTGGCCGCCCGGCCAAACTGAGCAATCAGGGGGAGAAGGGATTTGGTCAGGGAGGTGACCAAGAACACGACGGTCACCCTGACAGAGGTCTAGAGTTCCTCTGTGGAGATGGGAGAACCTTCCAGAAGAACAACCATCTCTGCAGCACCACCAATCAGGCCTTTATGGTAGAGTGGCCAGACGGAAGCCGCCACTCAGTAAATTGCAAATGACAGCCCGCTTGGAGTTTGCCAAATGGACTCTCAGACAATGAGAAACTCTTTAGCCTGAATGTCCAGCGTCACGTCTGGAGGAAACCTGGCACCATCCCTACGGTGAAGCATTGTGGTGGCGGCATCATACTGTGGGGATGTTTTTCAGCGGCAGGGACTAGGAAACTAGTCCGGCTTGAGGGAAAGATGAACGGCGCAAAGTACAGAGAGATCCTTGACGAAAACCTGCTCCAGAGCACTCGGGACCTCCGACTGGGGCGACGGTTCACCTTCCAACAGGATGACGACCCTAAGCACACAGCCAAGACAAGGCAGGAGTGGCTTCAGTACAAGCCCCTGAATGTCCTTGAGCGGCCCAGCCAGAGCCCGGACTTGAACCCGATCGAACATCTCTGAGAGACCTGAAAATGGGGTATTGTGTTTAGATTGATGAGGGGAGGAAACGATTTCATCCATTTTAAAGTAAGGCTGTAACATAACAAAATGTGGGGAAAAAATCAAGGGGTCTGAATACTTTCAGAATGCACTGTATATTATACAAATATACTGATTTATTCTATTAGAGTAAGAAACAGTCTCGGGTTGTGTCGCGAATGGAACCCTATTCATTACATAGTGGGGGCGCAGGTAGCCTAGTGGTTAGAGCATTGGGCCAGTAACCAAAAGGTTGCTGGATCAAATCCCAGAGCTGACAAGGTAAAAATCTGTCGTTCTGTCCCTGAACAAGCTAGTTAACCCACTGTTCCCTGGTAGGCCATCATTGTAAATAAGAATTTGTTCTTAACTGACTTGCCTAGTAAAAATGTTATTAAAAATCGTGCACTAATTTTGTTGCCTGGCTACCTATCCACATGGCTCCGGCCAAACACCATGCCCATCAATGTTTCTTCTCCACGATGAGTCTGGATTTTGCTCCCTCCACGACGACTTCTGAAATGCGAACACATTTTGATCGTTCTGATTGGTCCCAGAAACCGATGGGTTTGGGCCATCGCCGGCTTACATGACAGTATCAACTTTCATACTCCGATTGGTCTGATTTGTTAGACGATCCTATCGCTGTTTTTAATTTTAATTTGTTATTTTTTTGTACAACGCTTCTCATTTTTAAAGCCACAAATGACCTATAGGATTGCAGATTCAGACTGACTGTTCAGAGATCGATAGAGCACCAAAATTTAACTCCGGATGAGTCCCTCAGGCTACTTCTGACCAAAGCCCCATGGGAATTGGTCAAAAGTAGTGCACTATATAGGGAATAGGGCATCATTTTGGATGCAATTTTAGTCTCAGTTACATCACAGTGGTATTACTAGTGGCTATAGGCAATGTGTAAACTGCATCCTCAGGCTGTTTTACACCTGCCAGAACAAAGTGTGTGTGTGGTTGGTTAAGTCTGTATTCTTTGCACAGCCCACCATGCGAGTAGTGTTGGGTGTTGTCGGGTACAGATGTCGGCTCTTCATTTGACCCTTTTCGTCCTGCAACAGGAGGATTTGAATTCATATATAGAATCGCTACCAGGAGACGGCTGGAAGCAATGTTTGTAGGCTACACAATCATTTAAACTGTAGGTCCACTGGGCATATGGTTAGGTATGTCCAAAATGTTGACTGGTACTGTATGTTTAAGGCAAGCAATATGCCCAATGAATGATTGGTTTTCTCAGTGGCCTGTGTGGTCCAGCGTTTATAGCCGCTGACCCCGGCACACATATGCCAGAGTTGGCATGGGTTTGAATCAGGCCCACTCACTGCCCTTTGAATTTCTTATTTACTCTATGGGCTGTACTTGTATTCTAATGGTTGTACTTCCTTGTCAAGGGATGGAGTTTGTGTTTTCTACTTGACGTACCGCCCCCACCTACCGTCAACCCATCATGTCAATGCAGAGCTATATGGAGCCATCCACATTGTTATAACATTTGGGAGGTGCACGGCATCGCCTTACAGAGCTTGATTTGGCCTCGGCAGACGACCGGCGGCTCCACAATTGCGTCACACCCTCCAGTACGGAGCCTCTGGTCCGCATTTTCCGGATCACTTTTACTCAAGTAATTTCTGAAGGAAGTAACTTACTTTTTGCGACGTTACATTTTATCAGATCACTTCAGTTACATTTATAATATTATAAATCTATCAGATGACAACCTTGTCACGCCCCCAAAAAATGTTTTATATTAATCGATACTATTGCAGATAACATCTACATTTGTTATGAGTACTTAAGTAGTTTTATACCGGATGCTTTTTTTTTTGTTTTTTTTTTTTTTTTGTCCTACTTCAGTAGTTTCTTAAGAAGGCTACGTTTACCTGAGTAAATTACAATCTAAGTAGCAGTACTATTACTTAAGTACAGGTTTTTAGTATTCTACACATCTCTGCAAATTATACATAGCTTAACTATAAAACGTGGGCGAGCATCCACACTGGAGGAAAGTTTTTATCGTTCTACAGTATGCCTGCATCTGTCAATAACACAGGATGGTAATGCTTAGGGAAAATTGTACATGCACGGCGAAATGGCTACTCTGACTGTACACTATGGGAGCGCTCGGTTTGTTGTTTTGAAAGTCTCTGAAAAAAAGTGTTCCATTAAATGTTTGGTCACTAGCTAGCTAACTTTTTTTGAGTTTGGCTCTTGCGACGTGGTTGGCATCAGTTGCTGGGACCGCTGCAGTCTATCCAGGGATCCTGCCGACCAAAGGTCTGAGGAGCAGCTTGGCGTAGCAACTAACCTAGCAACTAACCTAGCTGCCTATCAAGCTAGCAGGATTTTCTTGAGGGCTTGAACTCAACCTGTGATGTGGTTAGCCCTTGTGGCTGGGACCATGGATTGTCCCGGGCTTGTGGATGTCTTGATTCCTGCTGATCCATCTTCCCTGTGACCTGCCCGGTCCTGTACTGTAAGGAGTAACAGCGTAGCCTACGTTGCTACCATGGCGAAGCCAGTGGGTGTACCATTGAGGACAGTGGTTTCTCGCTATTACAGGTGAAGGATGTTTTTAAAAGAACAAATATAGTTCAAAAGCAGTTGTTACAATAAAATAGCTTCAACTAATAAAATAATGGACGACCTGACCAGTGAGGTCCAAGACCTGAAGAACAGTTTGCAGTTGTCCCAGGGTCAACTCGATGAGTCCAAACAGGAGAAATGCAAGATGACAGCAATCTGTAAATCATTGAGAGGACATCAGTTCTGTATGTGAAGCCATGATAATCTGATTTCTCGATCATTTATCTCAAGGGATAATCAAGGCAGAACAACATTGTTGTGGACGGAATTGCAGAATCTCCACATGAGATCTGGATGGAGTCTGAGGGAAATGATCTCTGAGAAACTGAAGATGGACCACAGGAAGATTTGAGGTGGAGCGCGCCCACTGGACTGAAAACTCACCACCGGCACAGGTGACAGGCCCATGCCAATAGTTGTCAAGTTCCTGAGGTTCAATGACAAGGTAGCTGTTCAGGAAAGAGACGACAACTTGAGAGGAACGTACGTCTTCCTCAACGAGGACTATCCTGTGCAGCAGTAGAGCAAATAAATTATCACAGCCGTTTTAAGCTGCCAGAGCGAGTGGGGACATTGCTTACATCCACAATGAAAGGCTCATTGTCCACCCTCGTACTCAAAAGCCTGGAAGGGATGAGGGAGCTAAGCCTATGAGTTTCGTAGCTTCAACCCCAGCACCACACACACACACACTTACACACTCTAATTCATTTAACGGACTGGTAAATGTTTTTTGTCTCTTGCTTTGTTTGCTCTTTTCCATATTATGTCTATCTCTGATAAGCTAACCAGGAAAGGGCTGAAAATGGCCCGTATTAATATATGTAGCCTTAGAAATAAGGTTCATGAAATCAATAACTTCCTAACATCAGATAACATTCATATATTAACCATGTCTGAGACTGACTTAGATAATTCCTTTGATACAGCAGTTGCAATACAAGGATAGATAAGGAATGCCCAGCTTCTCACTGTAATCTGGTTCAGGCTATTAATCAAAATTCTATCAAATATTCTGGCCCCTCAGTTTCCCATGCTAGCGATCTCCGGACACAGCTGCAGGCTGTTTGCGCAAAGGGATAATATAGGTCTACCTGATTACTTCTTATGATGTTTCCACCGGATCAGAGCATGACATTTCTTTTCCCTTTCACGAGGAGTGGTTATCGAAAGGCAGAGGGGTGGAAAGATTTTTCAAATAACTATTGTCACTCTTAATGGCTGTAAAAATATACTTTTTGTTTACTTGCTGTTTTGAAGTGAAAAATTACTTTGAGATGCTCCACAGCTCATTAGTGGTGGTGACTTAAGACAATCAGAAATACTATCATATTCCCAAATGGGCACATTTTATAAGCCTACAGTACATTAGCCTAGGCCTAATGGAGTGGTTGGCCAGTAATTAACTGGTCCTGAACATATCTAAAACTAAGATCACTGTATTTTGTACAAATCATTCCCTAAGTTCTAGACCTCGGCTGACTCTGAATGAATGGTGTGGCTGTTGAAGAAGTTGAGGAGACTAAGTTACTTGGTGTTAGCTACAATTTGTAAACTGTCATAGTCAAAACATACAGTACCTGTCAATTTTGGACACACCTACTCATTTGAGATTTTTCTTTATTTTTACTATTTTCTACATTGTAGAATAATAGTGAAGACATCTATTTTATGAAATAGCACACATGAAATCATGTAGTAACCAAAAAAGGGTTAAACAAATCAAAATATATTTGAGATTCTTCAAAGTAGCCACCCTTTGCCTTTGACAGCTTTGCACACTCTTGGTATTCTCTCAACCAGCTTCATGAGGTAGTCACCTGGAATGCATTTCAATTAACAAGTGTGCCTTGTTAAATTAATTTGTGGAATTTCTTTCCTTAAAGCGTTTGAGACACAGTTGTGTTGTTACAAGGTAGGGGTGGTATACGGAAGATGGCCCTATTTGGTAAAATATCAAGTCCGTATTATGGCAAGAACAGCTGAAATAAGCTAAGAGATGGCTCTGAAGACCACCACAGGAAAGGGAGACCCAGAGTTACTTCTGCTGCAGAGTATACATTCATTAGAGCTACCAGCCTCAGAAATTGTAGCCCAAATAAATACTTTACAGAGTTCAAGTAACAGACACATCTCAACATCAACTGTGTGAATCAGGCCTTCATGGTCTAATTGCTTCAAAGAAACCACTACTAAAGGACACCAATAATAAGATGACTTTCTTGGGACAAGAAACATGAGCAATGGTCATTGGACCGGTGGAAATCTGTCCTTTGGTCTGAGTGCAAATTTGAGATTTTTGGTTCCAACCTCCGTGTCTGTGTGAGATGCAGAGTAGGTGAACGGATGATCTCGGCATGTGTGGTTCCCAACGTAAAGCATGAAGCAGTTTGGAACTCGGTAGTGAGTGTTGCAACCGAGGACAGATGCTTCAGCACTCGGCGAGCTTGTGTGGCCTACCACTTCGCAGCTGAGCTGTTGTTGCTCCTAAACGTTTCCACTTCACCACAACATCAGCACTTACAGTTGACCGGGACAGCTCTAGCAGTGCAGAACTTTTACGAACTGACTTGTTGGAAAGGTGGCATCCTATGACGGTGCCACGTTGAATGTCACTAAGCTCTTCAGTAAGGCCATTCTAATGCCAATGTTTGTATGGCTATTGCATGGCTCTGTGATCCTTTTTATTTTATTTTTATATATATATACACCTGTCAGCAACAGGTGTGGCTGAAATGGTAGAATCCACTAATTTGAAGGGGTGTCCACATACTTTTGTACATATTTTATTTATTTTTATTTCACCTTTATTTAACCAGGTAGGCAAGTTGAGAACAAGTTCTCATTTACAATTGCGACCTGGCCAAGATAAAGCAAAGCAGTTTGACACATGCAACACAGTTACACATGGAGTAAAACAAACATACAGTCAATAATATAGTAGAAAAATAAGTCTATATACAAAGTGAGCAAATGAGGTGAGATAAGGGAGGTAAAGGCAAAGGCCATGGTGGCGAAGTAAATACAATATAGCAAGTAAAACACTGGAATGGTAGATTTGCAGTGGAAGAAAGTGCAAAGTAGAAATAATGGGGTGCAAAGGAGCAAAATAAATACAGTAGGAGAAGAGGTAGTTGTTTGGGCTAAATTATAGATGGGCTATGTACAGGTGCAGTAATCTGTGAGCTGCTCTGACAGCTGGTGCTTAAAGCTAGTGAGGGAGATGAGTGTTTCCAGTTTTAGAGATTTTTGTAGTTTATTCCAGTCATTGGCAGGAGAGAACTGGAAGGAGAGGCGGCCGAAGGAGGAATTGGCTTTGGGGGTGACCAGAGATATACCTGCTGGAGCGCGTGCTACAGGTGGGAACTGAGATAAGGGGAGACTTTACCTAGCAGGGTCTTGTAGATGACCTGGAGCAAGTGGGTTCGGTGACGCGTATGAAGCGAGGGCCAGCCAACGAGAGCGTACAGGTCGCAGTGGTGGGTAGTATATGGAGCTTTGGTGACAAAACGGATGGCACTGTGATAGACTGCATCCAATTTATTGAGTAGGGTATTGGAGGCTATTTTGTAAATGACATCGTCGAGGATGGGTAGGATGATCAGTTTTACGAGGGTATGTTTGGCAGCATGAGTGAAAGATGCTTTGTTGCAAAACAGGAAGCCAATTCTAGATTTAACTTTGGATTGGAGATGTTTGATGTGAGTCTGGAAGGAGAGTTTACAGTCTAACCAGACACCTAGGTATTTGTAGTTGTCTACATATTCTAAGTCAGAACCGTCCAGAGTAGTGATGCTGGACGGGCGGGCAGGTGCAGGCAGCGATCGGTTGAAGAGCATGCATTTAGTTTTACTTTTATTTAACCTCTTGGGGCTAGGTGGGACGCTAGCGTGCCACCTGTGGTGCACTCCATCAACAGCAGGTGCATTTCAAGAGCGGCAAATTTGAATCCAAATAAATGTCAAAATTCAAATTTTTCAAAAATACAACTATGTTACACCATTTGAAAGATAAACATCTCCTTAATCTAACCACGTTTTACGATTTCAAAAAGGTTTTACGGCGAAAGCATAAATTTAGAGTATGTTAGGACAGTACATTTACAAGAGTTGTGTGTAATGTTTTGTCAAGTCAAAGACAGGGTCACCAAAACCATAAAACCAGCTAAAATGATACACTAACCTTTTACAATCTCCATCAGATGACACTCCTAGGACATTATGTTAGACAATGCATGCATTTTTAGTTCTATCAAGTTCATATTTATATACAAAAACAGCGTTTTACTATGGCATTGATGTTGAGGAAATCGTTTCCCTCCAATAACCGGCAGTCAAGTCAGCGTCACAAATTAAATAATTAAAATTAGAAAACATTGGTAAAATATTATATTGTCATTTAAAGAATTATAGATTTACATCTTTTGAACGCAATCAACTTGACAGATTTAAAAATAACCTTACTGGGAAATCACACTTTGCAATAATCTGAGCACTGTGCCCAGAAAAATACGCGTTGCGATACAGACTAGATGTCATGTTGGGGAGATCTAAAATCGAAAATACTATGTAAATAATCCATTACCTTTGATTCTCTTCATCAGATGTCACTTCCAGGTATCACAGGTCCATAACGAATGTAGTTTTGTTCAAAAAAGCTCATCATTTATGTCCAAAAATCTCCGTCTCGTTAGCACATGATGTAAGCCAGCCGGACTTCTCGTCATGAACGAGGGGAAAAAATATATTTCCGTTCGTTCAAACATGTCAAACGTTGTATAGCATAAATCATTAGGGCCTTTTTTAACCAGAACATGAATAATATTCAAGGTGGACGAATGCATAGCCTTTTATAACGTATTGGAACGAGGGTACCCAACATGAAGTAGCGCGCCAGGTGTCTAATGGGACATCACCGTTCCATGGCTCTTGTTCGGTCAGATCTCCCTCCAGAAGACTCAAAACACTTTGTAAAGGCTGGTGACATCTAGTGGAAGCAATAGGAAGTGCCAAAATATTCCTAAACCCCTGTGTTTTTCAATGGGATAGGTTTAAAGTCAATACAACACATCAGGTATCCACTTCCTGTCAGAAAATGTCTCAGGGTTTTGCCTGCCAAATGAGTTCTGTTATACTCACAGACACCATTCAAACAGTTTTGGAAACTTTAGAGTGTTTTCTATCCATATATAATAAGTATATGCATATTCTAGTTACTGGGTAGGATTAGTAACCAGATTAAATCGGGTACATTTTTTTTATCCAGACGTGCAAATGCTGCCCCCTAGACCCAACAGGTTAAGAGCAGTTGGAGGCCACGGAAGGAGAGTTGAAGGGCCAGAAGTATACAGAATTGTGTCATCTGCGTAGAGGTGGATCAGAGACTCACCAGCAGCAAGAGCGACATCATTGATGTATACAGAGAAAAGAGTCGGCCCAAGAATTGAACCCTGTGGCACCCCCATACAGACTGCCTTAGGCCCGGACAACATGCCCTCCGATTTGACACACTGAACTCTATCGGAGAAGTAGTTGGTGAACCAGGCGAGGCAATCATTTGATAAACCAAGGCTATTGAGTCTGCCGATGAGGATGTGGTGATTGACAGAGTCGAAAGCCTTGGCCAGGTCAATGAATACGGCAGCACAGTATTGTTTCTTATCGATGGCGGTTAAGAAATCGTTTAGGACCTTGAGCGTGGCTGAGGTGCACCCATGACCAGCTCTGAAACCAGATTGCATAGCGGAGAAGGTGCGGTGGGATTCGAAATGGTCGGTAATCTGTTTTGTTAACTTGGCTTTCGAAGACTTTAGAAAGGCAGGGTAGGATAGATATAGGTCTGTAGCAGTTTGGGTCAAGTGTCCCCCCCCCCCTTTGAAGAGGGGGATGACCGCAGCTGCTTTCCAATCTTTGGGAATCTCAGATGACACGAGAGGTTGAACAGGCTAGTAATAGGGGTTGCAACAATTTCGGCAGATAATTATAGAAAGGGTCCAGATTTTGCAGCTCTTTCAGAACATCAGCTGACTGGATTTGGGAGAAGGAGAAATGGGGAAGGCTTGGGCAAGTTGCTGTGGGGGGTGCAGTGCTGTTGACTGGAGTAGGGGTAGCCAGGTGGAACGCATGGCCAGCCGTAGAAAAATGCTTATTGAAATTCTCAATTATAGTGGATTTATCGGTGGTGACAGAGTTTCCTATCCTCAGTGCAGTGGGCAGCTGGGAGGAGGTGCTCTTGTTCTCCAAGGACTTTACAGTGTCCCAGAACTATTTTGAGTTTGTGTTGCAGGAAGCACATTTCTGCTTGAAAATGCTAGCCTTGGCTTTTCTAACTGCCTGTGTATATTGGTTTCTAATTTCCCTGAAAAGTTGCATATCACGGGGGCTGTTCGATGCTAATGCAGAACACCACAGTATGTTTTTGTGTTGGTTAAGGGCAGTCAGGTCTGGAGAGAACCAAGGGCTATATCTGTTCCTGGTTCTAAATTTCTTGAATGGGGCATGCTTATTTAAGGTTGTGAGGAAGGCATTTTTTTTTTTTAAATAACCAGGCATCCTCTACTGAAGGTATGAGGTTAATATCCTCCCAGGATACCCTGGCCAGGTCGATTAGAAAGGCCTGCTTGCTGAAGTGTTTCAGGGAGCGTTTGACAGTGATGAGTGGAGGTCGTTTGACCGCTGACCCATTACGCATGCAGGCAATGAGGCAGTGATCGCTGAGATCTTGGTTGAAAACAGCAGAAGTGTATTTAGAGGGCAAGTTGGTTAGGATGATATCTATGAGGGTACACGTGTTTACGGCTTTGGGGTGGTACCTGGTAGGTTCATTGATAATTTGTGTGAGATTGAGGGCATCAAGCTTAGATTGTAGGGTGGCTGGGGTGTTAAGCATGTCCCAGTTTAGGTCACCTAGCAGCACAAGCTCTGAAGATAGATCGGGGGGCAATCAGTTCACATATGGTGTCCAGAGCACAGCTGGGGGCAGAGGGTGGTCTATAGCAGGCGGCAACGGTGAGAGACTTGTTTTTAGAGGTGGATTTTTAAAAGAAGAAGTTCAAATTGTTTGGGTACAGACCTGGATAGTAGGACAGAACTCTGCAGGCGATCTCTGCAGTAGATTGCAACACCGCCCCCTTTGGCCGTTCTATCTTGTCTGAAAATGTTGTAGTGAGGGATGGAGATTTCAGAGTTTTTGATCTTCCTAAGCCAGGATTCAGACACGGCTAGGACATCCAGGCTGGCAGAGTGTGCTAAAGCAGTGAATCAAACAAACTTAAGGAGGAGGCTTCTAATGTTAACATGCATGAAACCAAGGCTATTACGGTTACAGAAGTCATCAAAAGGGAGCGCCTGGGGAATAGGAGTGGAGCTAAGCACTGCAGGGCCTGGATTTACCTCTACATCGCCAGAGGAGGAGTAGGATAAGTGTACGGCTAAAAGCTATGAGAATTGGTCGTCTAGGACGTCCGGAACAGAGGGTAAAAGGAGCAGGTTTCTGGGGGCGATAAAATAGCTTCAAGGTATAATGTACAGACAAAGGTATGGTAGGATGTGAATACAGTGGACGTAAACCTAGGCATTGAGTGATGATGAGAGAGATATTGTCTCTAGAAACATCATTGAAACCAGGTGATGTCATCGCATGTGTGGGTGGTGGAACTGAGAGGTTGGATAAGGTATAATGAGCAGGGCTAGAGGCTCTACAGTGAAATCATTTAAAAAAAACGCTAACCAGAACAGCAATGGACAAGGCATATTGACATTAAGGAGAGGCATGCTTAGCCAAGTGATCGAAGGGGTCCAGTGAGTAGTGAGGTCGGTTGCGGTCACGGCGATTCAGACAGCTAGCCGGGCCATGGGTAGCAAGTTGGCAGAAGATGGTCTGTTATTAGCCACCTCGTGCGTTTCCGTCGGTAGATTAGTGGGGTTCCGTGTGGTAAAGGGGACCAATCCAATTGGCAAAGTAGTTATAGTGGCATAAGAAAATTGGCCGATAGACCTATTCAGATAGCAGCCGATAAGACGGCTAACGATTAGCTGGCCGCAGATGGGCGTTCAGGTTACGTCACGACGGAGGGGCCAGTTGGATAACTCCCTCGGGCAGATAATGTCGGTAGTCCAGTCGTGAAGGCCCGATGGGGCTCCGCATCGGCAGTAAAATGGGACCGGATAGGCGATTGTAGCCCAGGAGTGGCTGATGGAACTCTTCAGCTGGCTAGCTCCGGAATAATTGATGTTAGCTCCGGGACTGACGTTAGCCAATAGTCACTAGGATATCAGCTAGCTAGCTGCAAGATCCAGGTGTAAATGTCCAGAGCTTGCGGTAGAAATCTGGGGATATGGATAGAAAATAGGTCCGGTATGCTCTGGTCTGAGTCGCGTTGTACAAAAACTGGCGATAGCTTTTCGAGCTAAGGTATAGCTGATGACCGCCAACCGTGGTTAGCTGAGTTCTAACGTTAGCTAGTGAGCTGGCTAACTTCTGGCCAGCTTCTGTTGTGGATTTCAGATTTTTAAATTGGTGAGGCAGGTTTAGGAGAGAGATTGTTTTGAAGTTGAGTTTTTAGAAAACAATATATAAAAAGATATGCAAAGAAAAGATGTGTGTGTATATATCACACACACGGGACACGACAAGACGAGGACAAAGGATGTCTGACTGCTATGCCATCTTGGAGTGTATATACTGAACAAAAATATATAAATTACATTTTTGCAACCAGTTACTGAGTTACAGTTCCTATAAGGAAATCAGTCAATTTAAATCAATTAATTTTCCCAAATCTATGGTTTTCACGTGACTGGACAGGGGTGCAGCCATGGGCCCAGCCAGTTAGAATTAGTTTTTCTCCACAAAAGGGCTTTTTTTTTTTTTACAGACAGAAATACTCCTCAGTTCCATCTGTTGTCCGGGTGTTTGGTTTCAGACGATCCCGCAGGTGAAGAAGCCAGATGTGGAGGTCCTGAGCTAGCATGGTTATATGTGGTCTGAGGTTGTGTGGCCAGTTGGCCGTACTGCCAAATTCTCTAAAACGACATTGTAGGCGGCTTATGGTAGAGAATTTAACATGAAATTCTCTGGCAACAGCTCTGGTGTACATTCCTGCAGTCAGCATGCCAATTGCACGCTCCCTCAACTTGAGACAACTGTGGTATTGTGTGACAAAACTGCACATTTTTTGTTGCCTTTTAGTGTCGCCAGCACAAGGTGCACCTGTGTAATGATCATACTGTTTTAATCAGCTTCTTGATATGCCACACCTGTCAGGTGGATGGATTATCTTGGCAAAGGAGAAATGCTCACTAACAGGGATGTAAGGATATTTGTGCACAAAATTTGAGAGAAATAAGCTTTTTGTTCGTATGGAACATTTCTGGGATCTTTTATTTCAGTTCATGAAACATGGGACCAACACTTTAGAGGTTGTGTTTCTATTCAATAGAACTGTGTGTGGTTATGATATTTAACACTCCCCAGAGAACTCTCCTCAGTCTTTGTTGACCGTACATTTTTACATCTTAAAGACACACAAGGCTTCACTGCATGCTACAGCACTTGTCGATAATAAATCTAGTAGAGATTTTGTTTTCAGAGAAGTATACTGTCATAAATCAGCAGGGTGATGTATACAAACACTCCCTACTGTCACAGCAGTAGGCTACATGCTGGTCTCTGTGTGTCTCTCTGTTCCCCCCCAGTTTACTGATATAGTCACACTTCAACAAAGCGGTTTAAATACCTATTTCCTGTTGACATGTAATACAGTCCTCAAAAACATATACATTACTCACTACCCGTTGTTGATGTCTGTGTGTGTGTGTGTGTGTATACTTCTGAAAAACAATAAGGTGGTATCTTCCATTGTGAAATGTTGTTCCATATTCTTTGGAGTGTTCACTGTAAAAACCTTTTGATGGTTAAATTGAATTCTAGGGTGCTCAAAGGTGTGGAGATTCATTGTAGTTTTTAGACATTGTAGGCAGGTGTGAGTTATTACCTATATGTTACAATGCAGAAGCACAAGGCAATTATAAACCACTACTCTAAATGATGGATGGTCTGTTAACATGCTCCTGTCTGTGTGTCTCAGCCCAGACGTAGGTTGAAACAGCTGTTGTCAGTCCTCTATGGGTGTCGCACAGGACAGATGGTGTCCCAGTGTCAGTCCTCTACGGGTGACACACAGAAAAGCTGGTGTCAGTCCTCTACGGGTGTCACACAGGACAGCTGGTGTCCCAGTGTCAGTCCTCTACGGGTGTCACACAGGACAGCTGGTGTCCCAGTGTCAGTCCTCTACGGGTGTCACAGGACAGCTGGTGTCCCAGTGTCCATCCTCTACGGGTGACACACAGGACAGCTGGTGTGTCAGCCCTCTACATGTGACATATAGGACAGCTGTCGTCCCAGTGTCAGTCCTCTACGGGTGAGGGACAGGACAGTCATTAGGGTGTGGATGAAGGGAGGCAGAGGATATAGGGATGAAAGGAGGATAGAATGCTTGCTCTCTCTCTCATCAATCTCTTCATATTCAGATTAATATCCTGTCCCGTGACAGTAACACAGTTCAATCAGATTTAACCCAGACAGAATTACTTAAACTCTCTACAGTCCGCGCCCTAGGATGACATGATATCATATTTCTACCACAGCAGCAATCAGTACATCAGCCTGTGCCTTGCGTCCCAAGTGGCATCCTATTCCCTGTGTAGTGCACTACTTTAGACCTATGGGCCCTGGTCAAAGTAGTGAACTATATAGGGAATAGGCTTCCATTTGGGACACAGACAGTGACTCAGCAGCAGAGGTGCCACAGCGGCCATATTAATTATTCTTAGGTCATTCTGGGTGAATTCTCTGATCCAATGTGGATGGAAGACAACAGTATTTAACAGACCACCCAGCAGAGCGCTTTATGTGGATGGAAGACAACAGTATTTAACAGACCACCCAGCAGAGTGCTTTATGTGGATGGTAGGCTACTGTATTTAACAGACCACCCAGCAGAGTGCTTTATGTGGATGGTAGGCTACTGTATTTAACAGACCACCCAGTGCACAAGTTAGGTTAGGATAGAGGATTGGCTCCATGCAGTGGCATCGTTTCAAATAGAGGTCGATCAATTATGATTTTTCAACGCCGATACTGATTTATTGGAGGACCAAAAAAAGCCGATACCGATTTAATCTGCTTTTTATATATATATATATATATATATGACAATTACAACAATACTGAATGAACACTTATTTTAACTTAATACATCATTAAAATCAACTTAATCTCAAATAAATAATGAAACATGTTCAATTTGGTTTAAATAATGCAAAAACAAAGCGTTGGAGAAGAAAGTAAAAGTGCAATATGTGCCATGTAAAAAAGCTAACGTTTAAGTTCCTTGCTCAGAACATGAGAATGTATGAAAGCTGGTGGTTCCTTTTAACATGAGTCTTCAATATTCCCAGGTAAGAAGTTTTAGATTGTAGTTATTATAGGACTATTTCTCTCTATACCATTTGTATTTCATATACCTTTTGACTTTTGGATGTTCTAATAGGTACTTTAGTATTGCCAGCCTAATCCCGGGAGTTGATAGGCTTGAAGTCAAAAACAGCGCAATGCTTGAAGCACAGCGAAGAGCTGCTGTCAAATGCAGGAAAGTGCTGTTTGAATGAATGGTTACGAGCCTGCTGCTGCCTACCACTACTCAGTCAGACTGCTCTATGAAATCATAGACTTAATTATAACATAATAACACACAGAAATATGAGCCTTAGGTCATTAATATGGTCAATTCTGGAAAATGTCATTTTGAAAATAAAATGTTTTTATTCTTTCAGTGAAATACGGAACTGTTCCGTATTTTATCTAATGGGTGGCATCCCTAAGTCTAAATATTGCTGTTACATTGCACAACCTTCAATGTTATGTCATAATTATGTACAATTCTGGCAAGTTAATTACCGTCTTTGTCACATCCTGACCAGTAAAGGTCTATTTGTTATTGTAGTTTGGTCAGGACGTGGCAGAGGGTATTTGTTTTCATGGTTTTGTGTATGTGTTTAGTTAGAGGGATATTTTGTGTAGAGTGTTTCTGGGGTTTATTGGTGTAAGTGTAGATGATTTAGGTGGTTCGGGGTGTGTGTGTATTGTAGAGGGGTATTTGATTTATGTGTTCCGGGGTGTTGGGTATGTTCTTGTTTGTATTTCTAAGGGGCGGTTCTAGTTTTGTATTTCTGTGTTGGCCTGGTATGACTCTCAATCAGGAACAGCTGTACATCGTTATTGCTGATTGAGAGTCATACTTAGGGAGCCTGTTTTCACCTGTCACTTTGTGGGAGGTTATTTCCGTGTTTAGCGTTATGCCTTACAGGACTGTTTTTCGTCGTTGTGTTTTTTGTATACGTGTTTTGTTTTGATTTCCCTTTGTCCTAATAAAAGAAGATGAGTGTACATATACCCGCTGAGTTTTGGTCTCAACCCTACGACTACCGTGACAGTCTTTTTTGTTAGGAAGAAATGGTCTTCACACAGTTCACAATGAGCCAGGCGGCCCAAACTGCTGCATATTCCCTGACTCTGCTTGCACAGAACGCAAGAAAAGTGACACAATTTCCCTAGTTAAAATGAAATTCATGTTAGCAGGCAATATTAACTAAATATGCAGGTTTAAAAATATATACTTGTGTATTGATTTTAAGACATTGGTGCAACGACAGTGCTTTTTTTTGTGAATGCGCTTGTTAAATCACCCGTTTGGCGAAGTAGGCTGTGATTCAATGATAAATGAACAGGCACCGCATCGATTATATGCAACGCAGGACAAGCTTGATAAACTAGTAATATCATCAACCATGTGTAGTTAACTAGTGATTATGTTAAGATTGATTGTTTTTCATAAGATAAGTTTAATGCTAGCTAGCACCTTGGCTCCTTGTTGCATCTGCATAACAGGTAGTCAGCCTGCCACGCAGTCTCCTCGTGGAGTGCAATGTAAATTTCCATAATCGGTGTCCAAAAATGCCGATTTTACAGAATTTTTTTAATTTAATTAATTTTTTATATTTTATATTATATTAAAAAATGAAAACTTGAAATCGGTCGACCTCTAGTTTCAAACCAGTGATTATTCTTTTCAAATTAGTCACAGTGCTGCACGTCTTATATCCTTCTGCAACTGTAGTTGAGAGAGTGCTACAGAGCTTTGTCTGAACCACTGTAGTAGCTAGCTACAGAACTGTCTGTGCACTCTTAGAAAAAAGGTGCTATGCATAACCATAAAGGGTTCTTCGGTATGACCCCATAGGGAACCCTTTTTGGTGCTAGGTTGAACACTTTGCAGAGGGTTCTCCCTAGAACCCTCTATGTAGTGTTTTTCATAGGACCCCCTGTATATGGTTCTACCTAGAAACCTCTATGAAGGGTTCTACCAAAAGAACCTTTTAGATGATGATAAAATGGCTTTCTAGAACCCGCTATGAACAGTTCTATCAGCCTTTAAATTTATTATTTACAGTGCCATGATAAATATTTTTTCCATTCAGATTTCTGTATTTTTTTTTTTATACAGAATGTTATCAGATCTTCAACCAAAACCTAATATTAGATAAGGGGAACCTGAGTTTATTAATTTATGCAACACCCAATTCCTTTGTGTGGAAAAAGTAATTTCCCCCTTACACTCAATAACTGACAGTGGTAGGGGGTGATAAGGGTAGGTAACAACACATCCGCCACGCTGGTCCCGTGTGGCTCAGTTGGTAGAGCATGGTGTTTGCAACGCCAGGGTTCTGGGTTCGATTCCCACGGGGGACCAGTACGAGAAAAAAAAGAGAAAAAAAATGAAATGTATGCATTCACTACTGAAAGTCGTTCTGGATAAGAGCGTCTGCTAAATGACTAAAATTTAAAAAATTATCCGCAACATGGGGCCCCTCAGGGGTGCGTGCTCAGTCCCCTCCTGTACTCCCTGTTCACTCATGACTGTACGGCCAGGCATGACTCCAACACCATCATTAAGTTTGCTGATGACACTGACAACGATGAAACAGCCTATAGGGAGGAGGTCAGAGACCTGACCGTGTGGTGCAAGGACAACCTCTCCCTCAACGTGATCAAGTCAAAGGAGATGATTGTGGACTACAGGAAAAAGAGGACCGAGCACGTTCCCATTCTCATTGACGGGGCTGTAGTGGAGCAGTTTGAGAGCTTCAAGTTCCTTGGAGTCCACATCACCAACAAACTAACATGGTCCAAACACACCAAGACAGTCATGAAGACGGCACGACAAAACCTATTCCCCCTCAGGAGACTGAAAATATTTGGCATGGGTCCTCAGATCCTCAAAAGGTTTGACAGCTGCACCATCGAGAGCATCCTGACCGGTTGCATCACTGCCTGGTATGGCAACTGCTCAGCCTCTGACGCAAGGCACTACAGAGGGTAGTGCGTATGGCCCAGTACATCACCGGGGCTAAGCTTCCTGCCATCCAGGACCTCTATACCAGGTGGTGTCAGAGGAAGGCCCTAAAAATTGTCATACTCCAGCCACCGTAGTCATAGACTGTTCTCTCTGCTACCACACGGCAAGCTGTACCGGACCGCCAAGTCTAGGTCTAAGAAGCTTCTAAACAGCTTCTACCCCCAAGCCATAAGACTCCTGAATATCTAATCAAATGGCTACCCGGACTATTTGCATTGCCCCCCCTCCCCCTCTATCTATGCATAGTCACTTTAATAACTCTACCTACATGTACATATTACCTCAACACCGGTGCCCCCACACATTGACTCTGTACCAGTACCCCGTGGTGTGTGTGTGTGTGTGTGTGTGTGTGTGTGTGTGTGTGTGTGTGTGTGTGTGTGTGTGTGTGTGTGTGTGTGTGTGTGTGTGTGTGTGTGTGTGTGTGTGTGTGTGTGTGTGTGTGTGTGTGTGTGTGTGTGTGTGTGTGTGTGTGTGTGTGTGTGTGTGTGTGTGTGTGTGTGTGTGTGTGTGTGTGTGTATATAGGCTCCTCAGGTTATTTTACTGCTGCTCTTTTAATTATTTGTTACTTTTATCACTTACTTTTTTTTAGGTATTTTCTTAACTGCATTGTTGGTTAAGGGCTTGTAAGTAAGCATTTCACCTGTTGTATTCGGCGCATGTGACAAACACGATTTGAAAATTTGATTTGAACTGATTGTGCCATCTTTAGCTGCAATTACTGCAACCAAATGCTTCCTGTAGTTGTTGATCAGCCTCTCACGTCGGCCCACTCTTGCATGCAAAACTGCTTTAACTCAGTGACATTTGTGGGATTTCAAGCATGAACTGCTTGTTTCAAGTCCTGCCACAATATCTCAATTGGGATTAGGTCTGGACTTTGACTTGGCCATTGCAAAACTTCAAATGTGTTGCTTTTTAACCATTTTCATGTAGCCTTGTGTGTTTTGGATTGTCTTGCTTCATGACTCAGCTGCGCTTCAGCTCACAGATGGCCTGACATTCTCCTCTAGAATTCTCTGATACAGAGCAGAAGACAGCTGAGTCAAAAGTATGACTTTTAGGACGACATGGGTCCCATTATCGGCCAAAATTCCACAGCGACGTGTGCGACTGTTCAACAACTACAGGAAGCCTTTGGTATGCAATTGTTGTTATTCACTCGGGTTCCTTTTATCTAATATTAGGTTTTGGTTGAAGATATGATTACATTCAGTAGAGAATTTGAATGTGGGCAAATAATTGTTCACACCACTTTATATCAAGGCCTTTTTTTGAGGGCCTGGTTATACCCTAACACAGTGGTGTTGGGATACTCCTAGTTTACAGGCTACATCAGGCCTGCAAGTCACATTATACTGGCTTGCAGGGTGATATTTAATTCCTATTGGAATCCAGCCGGAGTTAGGATATCCAACAAGTGGAGAGAATTTTTTTTATTTTTTTATCACCCGCAAGCTGCATTCATAATGACTGCCAGTAGGGAAAACTAAATACTGAGACTACCTCAATCATTTAAACTGGAACAAAAATCTCAGTAACGGGTGCAAGTCTAACTGCTAACAGATTGGTTTAGTTTAGAAAAATGTGCTGTATGCTATTTATCTTTGTGTAACATAACGTTTATCAATCAATGTATATGCAAAAACGCACATTTAAAATAAACAATTCTGAAAATCACCCTGCAATAGAGCATGCTGGGAAATAGGATATGGTTCTATGTAGAACCCTTCTTGCTTTCCAAAGAGTCATCAAAGAACACTTCCTTCCAAAAAACGATATTAAAAGTTATAGGTATAACCCTTTGCCTTACAAACAAGCCTTCCAAAAGGGGTTCTTCAGATCAAAACGATTCTTGGTAGAACCCTATCCCTCCGCAACAAACCCTTTTTGGAATTGTTATTTCAAAAAGATTGTGTCTTCAAGGACACGGCATCCCCCAAACCCCTCAACTCCGTGTGATTTTCTTGTTAGGGATTATTTGGCAGCCATGTTTGATACTCGTTGTCATCATCATACTCACCGTGTCAGCGCTTGTGCACATGTACTGTTGTACATCTGTAAGCAGATTGAAAGATGGGTGTGGTAGCACTCTATAAAACTGCTGTGAATCTGTTTTGGCAGTACTGTTAGCTGTTGTTTTGGCAGTTATCTAACCAGAGTTGACTAGGGGAGGAGAAGATTGGAGAGGTGGTTTAGCGGGGGGGGGGGGGTTGGAGAGGTGGTGGTTTAGGGGGGAGATAATGGATGGGGGAGCGGGCGAGGTGGTGGTTTAGGGGGGGGAGATAATGGATGGGGGAGCGGGCGAGGTGGTGGTTTAGGGGGGGAGATAATGGATGGGGGAGCGGGAGAGGTGGTGGTTTAGGGGGGGAGATAATGGATGGGGGAGCGGGAGAGGTGGTGGTTTAGGGGGGAGATAATGGATGGGGGAGCGGGAGAGGTGGTGGTTTAGCGGGGGGGGATTGGAGAGGTGGTGGTTTAGGGGGGAGATAATGGATGGGGGAGCGGGGGAGGTGGTGGTTTAGGGGGGGAGATAATGGATGGGCGAGCGGGGGAGGTGGTGGTTTAGGGGGGGATTGGAGAGTGGGGGAGCGGGGGGGATTGGAGAGGTGGTTTAGCGGGGGGGATTGGAGAGGTGGTTTAGCGGGGGGGATTGGAGAGGTGGTTTAGTGGGGGAGGATTGGGGAGCGGGCGATGTGGTGGTTTAGGGGGGGAGATAATGGATGGGGGAGCGGAGGAGGTGGTGGTTTAGGGGGGGAGATAATGGATGGGGGAGCGGGAGAGGTGGTGGTTTAGGGGGGGAGATAATCGATGGGGGAGCGGGAGAGGTGGTGGTTTAGCGGGGGGGGATTGGAGAGGTGGTGGTTTAGGGGGGAGATAATGGATGGGGGAGCGGGGGAGGTGGTGGTTTAGGGGGGGAGATAATGGATGGGCGAGCGGGGGAGGTGGTGGTTTAGGGGGGGATTGGTG
This sequence comes from Salmo salar, assembly GCF_965601325.2. Lineage (NCBI taxonomy): Eukaryota > Metazoa > Chordata > Actinopteri > Salmoniformes > Salmonidae > Salmo > Salmo salar. The sequence continues at coordinate 34,222,658 of NC_138318.1, forward strand.
GTGGTTTAGGGGGGGGATTGGAGAGTGGGGGAGCGGGGGGGATTGGAGAGGTGGTTTAGCGGGGGGGATTGGAGAGGTGGTTTAGCGGGGGGGATTGGAGAGGTGGTTTAGTGGGGGAGGATTGGAGAGGGGGGGGATTGGAGAGGTGGTTTAGCAGTGGGGGATTGGAGAGGTGGTTTAGCAGGGGAGGATTGGAGAGGTGGTTTAGTGGGGGAGGATTGGAGAGGGGGGGGATTGGAGAGGTGGTTTAGCAGTGGGGGATTGGAGAGGTGGTTTAGCAGGGGAGGATTGGAGAGGTGGTTTAGCGGGGGAGGATTGGAGAGGTGGTTTAGCGGGGGGGGGGGGATTGGAGAGGTGGTTTAGGGGGGGAGATAATGGATGGGGGGAGCGGGAGAGATACCAGAAGAGATCTTTTCTATCCCTCCGTCTTGAAATTGCTGTGTGGGTTGTGGTTCTAATTAGATGATAAGAGAAACATAACTGTGGAAGAGTGTGTGTGTGTGTGTGTGTGTGTGTGTGTGTGTGTGTGTGTGTGTGTGTGTGTGTGTGTGTGTGTGTGTGTGTGTGTGTGTGTGTGTGTGTGTGTGTGTGTGGAATTGCCTCCCTCCCGCAGGTAGCTTTTAGACTGACATTTAATCTCAGATTTGAGAGAAGAGAGAAGAGATGAGGAGAGAGGGAAGAGAGACGGAGACGAGGGGGTTGTTTCTGTGTGCAGGAACGGACTGAACTTTCTCTCTCTCTTAGATGCACATGATGAGTTAATGGTGATAATGATTCCACACCATTTCAGCTTCCTAATGAGACATTGACCTTGGGCATAGCTTCAGGTCTCTAGTGGTACGAGCCACACTGTGTGGAATAGAGATGAGGTGCCAGGTTGCAGGGGGATTTCCCACATTTCCAAATATGGCTGCGGAAGTGCTTCCTCTCCCTGGCTTGAGTGGCTTGCACCACTGTGTAAGCCTGCACACAGATAACAGCTCATCTGAAAGGCAAATGGGCTACACACACACACACACACACGCACACACACTGAATTGCCCTCCCTTGAGGACACTCAGGCATGGCAGTTTTGACCCAATAATTGACAGCAGCTTAGCAGAGGCATGTAATGCAGTGCCGTACCGCAGTTTCACAGGGCCCCCGTAAGGTCTGAGCAAGGGCCCCCCTCCCCCTAACCCAATATTTTTTTGGGGTGGGGGGGTGCAATGTCCAGCTTCCTACTATTACCCACATTTTACCATTGGGCAAAGATGACAAATATGTGCAGTTTTATAGCTAATTTCATGCTATTCTAAACATTTTGCAATGAGGTTGAGATTTTTGTATTTAATAAGTCAAATTTCCTTTAATTCTACACTGCCATAGAGCAGATAGGGACATTAGCAGGGACATTAGCAGGTTTATAGCTAATCTCATGCTATTTTGCAATGAGGCTGAGAGAATTTAGCATTTGAAAGCAAATTTCCTGCTTTTCTACACATTTTTCCAGGAGGCTGCTTGAAAATGTTTGTTTAGAATTATACAGAATTTGCTGTAAACATTTTTGCCATAGCATATGAACATATGTAATGCCCACTTACAGAGGAGATGGAAGGGGGATAACATCAGAGATGGACCATAGGAATGGAAGAATAGCTGGATTTCTGTGCTGCATGGGTGGATTTCTAATGCAGTCTTTGGCAATGATGTTAAGCATCAGTGCTCATTCAAATTCTTCAGAGCTGCCGTTGTAACGTGTGTGTGTGTGTTCAGCTGGAGGCTTCCTTGCAGTCTGATGGAACAAGACACGTGGGTACTGGGTAGTAAATTGCTTTTGTATGTGTGAGAAATGTGGTAGCTGACATTTTTCTTGTGTACAGTGCATTCGGAAAATATTCAGAACTTGACTTTTTCCACATGTTATGTTACAGCCTTATTCTAAAATTGATTTAAAATATTTGATGAGGACAACAATGCCCCATAATGACAAAGCGAAACGTTTTTTTTTTTACATTTTAGCAAATGTATTAAACAAATACCTTACTTACATAAGTATTCAGACCCTTTGCGATACGACTCGAAATTGAGCTCAAGTGCATTCTGTTTCCATTGATCATCCTTGAGATGTCTCTACAAATTGGAGTCCACCTGTGGTAAATTCAATTGATTGGACATGATATGGAAAGGCACACACCTGTCTGTATAAGGTCCCACAGTTGACAGTGCATGTCAGAATAAAAACCAAGCCATGAGGTGGAAGGAATTGTCCGTAGAGCTCCGAGACAGGATTGAGTCGAGGCACAGATCTGGGGAAGGGTACCAAAACACTTCTGCAGCATTGAAGGTACCCAAGAACACAGTGGCCTCCATCATTCTTAATTGGAAGAAGTTTGGAACCACCAAGACTCTTCCTAGAGCTGGCCGCCTGGCCAAACTGTGCAATCGGGGGGAGAAGGGCCTTGGTCAGGGAGGTGACCAAGAGCCCGATGGTCACTCTGAAAGAGCTCTAGAGTTCCTTTTGTGGAGATGGGACAACCTTCCAGAAGGACAACCGTCTCTGTAGCACTCCACCAATCAGGCCTTTATGGTAGTGGCCAGACGGAAGCCACTCCTCAGTAAAAGGCACATTTGGAGCCCTCTTGGAGTTTGCCAAAAGGCTCCTAAAGGACTCTCAGACCATGAGAAACAAGATTCTCTGGTCTGATGAAACCAAAATTGAACTCTTTAGCCTGAATGCCAAGCATCACGTCTGTAGGATACCTGGCACCATCCCTATGGTAAAGCATGGTGGTGGCAGCATTGTGGGGATGTTTTTCAGCGTCAGGGACTGGGAGACTAGTCAGGATTGAGGGAACGATGAACGGAGAAAAGTACAGAGATCCTTGAGGAAAACCTGCTCCAGAGCATTCAGGACCTCAGACTGGGGTGACGGTTCACCTTCCAACAGGACAACGACCCTAAGCACACAGCCAAGACAATGCAGGAGTGGCTTCGGGACAAGTCTCTGAATGTCCTTGAGTGGCCCAGCCAGAGCCCGGATTTGAACCCGATCAAACATCTCTGGAGAGACCTGAAAATAGCTGTGCAGCGACGCTGTCAGGTTGGATGGGGAGCGCTTGAGAGGATCTTTCTACCCGACTACAGGTGTGCCAAGCTTGTAGCATCATACCCAAGAAGACTTGAGGCTGTAATCGCTGCCAAAGGTGTTTCAACAAAGTACTGAGTAAAAGACGTGAATACTTATGTAAAAGTGATTATTTTGTTATAAATTTGCAAACATTTTATATATATATATATAAAAAGTTTGCTTCGTCATTATGGGATATTTTGTGTAGATTGAGGGAAAACAATTTAATCAATTTTAGAATAAGGCTGTAATGTAACAAATTAGAGAAAGTCAAGGGGTCTGAATACTTTCAGAATGCACTGTATATGTATATTATACTACTGGAGTGCTATATGCAGGGATGGTGTTGGTGGAGGCATATAGGATGCAGGGTGACTGATATTAAGTATGATACAAAAAGAGGACATTGAGAACCATGGGACAGACTGGGTCACCTTGATAGCTGGCAGCAGGGTAGTAAAATCCATACGCCAGCCGAGTTAGACCCTCTTAGTTGGCATGGAGACCAGACGGCCACAGACTTACTGCCATTCCATATCCCTCCACACCTGAATACTGTAATCAGGTGTAACCTTGACATTTTCAGTCGTGTGTGTGTGTGTGTACACATGCTTATCTTTTCCAAATAGCACCCCAGCACAAGGAGAACATTAGAGGACGTATGAAGTTGACCTAATAATTCAACTTCTAGAGGAACCTGTGAATATCTCATGGTTTCTGATCTGATGTGTGATCACTCACCCACAACTGAACTAAAGGGTCATGGTCTCTCTCTAGCTACTGTAGTTTGTGTTTGGCAGGGTGGCAGGGTATGGCACAGCAGGGCTAAATGAGCCACATGGCCACTTTGAATTTTTAATTTGCACCCCCTCCACGAGATGATACTGGTGGTGTTTATGTAGGCACGACCGACGGCGAGTCACGGCACACGCACGCACCGACGCACACTTCCACCCCCTCATTCCTCATGTCTTTTAAAAGGACAGGTCACAGTGTTCTCAGAAAGGATATTATTAGTTTTATTTCAACCAGAGCTGGATCCCTCAGGTGTGTCTGCCAGCCCCTGAGTGTGTATGTGACTTGATATTGAAGGTTGCACTGTGACCTTTCAATTACACTTGTCATACTGTAATTGCTCCAGTCAGATAAAACAATAAAATGGTCTCCCCCCCCATCCCTGCTACAGTAGCCTTCCCTTATTAGCCTCCTTCACAACATTTGACCAGGGGGTAGATTTTGGAAAAGTCCACTGAGATCACTGGGAATTCAGCCCCGGACAACAGTTTTCAGTCAGCCCCTTATTTAATCAAAGACGCAGCACTCACACACACACACACACGCACACCTTGAACTTCCCTTCACATTTGCTCATCCCCTCACTTTCTCAGAACATTGCCTTGGGGTCAGTCAAGCTAGGGAGATGTTCAACTCCACACATTTTGAAGATAAATATTCACATACTGGCAATGCTGCACCAACAGCATGTCTGTGTGACCGAAACGAACATCGTACTGGATGTTCCAGCGTACTATCAGTGTATCCCAAATGGCACCCTGTGGGCCCTGGACAAAAGTAGAGCACTATATAGAGAATAGGGTTCCATTTGGGACACAGCCCATGTTTGAGTGTGCATGGGTTCCCATCCCATTACTAGCGAGCTAAAATGCTGTTGCAGTGAAGCTGGCTTTGCTCATCTCCTTGGAGCAGCTTTGAAGCCCTGATGCTTCGCCAAGCAGACTGGATCCACCGGGGGGGGGGGGGGGGTTTAATCTCTGAAATGTAAGATGTGACTGAGGCATTTGTTGACAACCATGTTGTGCACTCTTGAATTGCAATTTAATTAAACATATTTAAATAAGCATGGATTCATGTCTTAGTAACAATCAATGAAAGCAATATAACAGAAATATTAACCTCGTGGGCAGTAATGTTTACCCCGTCCAGAGTGCTGGGCAGTAATGTTTACCCCGTCCAGAGTGCTGGGCAGTAATGTTTACCCCGTCCAGAGTGCTGGGCAGTAATGTTTACCCCGTCCAGAGTGCTGGGCAGTAATGTTTACCCCGTCCAGAGTGCTGGGCAGTAATGTTTACCCCGTCCAGAGTGCTCTGACCGCATTGCATTAGTCTGCTCCACTACTTTATATTCTGTTCACAGACAGACACAGACCACATACGTACTCATGCATGCAGAACCACACAGTGACATGGGGTGTTTTATCTCTGGTCCTGTGTGAAGCCTCTGGGTATCTCCTTCCCTCTTAACCCCTCTCTTGATTTAAGCTGGAACAGAATCTCTCTTCCATTCCCTTTGATGAAAATGGGAACATTTCCTACTGAACAATTCAGAGTATTATGAGGGACAAGATGAGGATATGTTGGTATCATTAAGAATCCATTTCCATGTTTCATTAGGCTCGATGGATCTATGTTTGATCTGTATTTGAATTAGCTCGAACGATTTAAAGACGAGGCCACATTTTAAGTACATGGTTATAGCAGATGAGCCCAAGGAGCCACCTGCGAACATAAGGCTTAAGCCTCTCCCTAAAAAGCTTTGTGACTGTGTACAATCATATTTTCCCAATTCACCTGTAAAATATTGACTTGCTGAATGGGAGCGTGTGTGTGTGTGTGTGTGTGTGTGTAGTTTAATCTGTTTGAGTCCTGCTAAATGAACAACTTGTGTTGCTGATTTTGAGTATGAATTAAGATCAGACAATTTGACATGTTAATAATTTACCTAGTCCTTAACCCCGCGTGTGTGTGTGTGTGTCACTGGTGATCGGGAAACTCCTTCCTCTATTAGCTAGGTCGCTTATTACCATATTCGAGGGCCACTCTGATGATGATTAGCGGTTGCCGAGGCGAAGGCCTGCAATTTTTGTTTGTGTGGGACTGGAGCGAATCAGGTGAGGCTGGCTCTCTGGGCTAATGATGTGATTTTTGAGTGTGTGTGTGAAGACTGTACAGCATGCAGTAGAGAGGTGGGTAGAGGAGCAGTTAATGAACGTTCCTACTTCAGTAGATCTTCTACACAAGTTATTTTTTTACATCGGTGAATCAACTAACCGTTTAACTAGGCAAACTTTGGTGCCAGTTGATTGCAGCCTGTGTAAGCGCGTACGGAGTTTTTTTTTTGTCCATGTTTGCGTGTCTACATGAGGGAATTTGGTTGTCAGTTTCGGTGTGTGTTTTTACCCTACTACTCTAGAAACCCGCTGGTTCTGGCTGCGGCAGCAGCATCTTCTAAATGTGGCACATGAGACTAGACCTGTCTGATGGTGGTTGCATATCTCTCACACACCGTAGTGATCCTGTCATCTGATGGCTGTTTATTCAGCGTGTATAAATACATGGCTCCCTCTCTCTCTCGTATGTATGTAATGTAATGTAATGTTATGTATGTATGTATTTGTCTCCCTGGTGTATTCAGGAGGATTACTATGGCTGGATAGGTTCCACTGAATGAGTTTGTTTAGTAGTTAATGCTGCCTTATATAACAGCACATACACATAGAAGGGGGAGGGGGGTTGAGAGGGAGAGACAGACAGGGATATAAATAGGTTGGTCCCAAGGAAACCCTAAAAGCAAACTCAAGCCCATTTCTCTCTTTGGTGTGTGTGTGTACATGTGTGGATTTCTTCCCTGACTGACAGTGTAGAGACAAAGAATCAGTGCATCTGTGACAAAAAACGTTCATAAAATATGTATTTGCTGTGCTTATAATTTTCTATAAACAACTTATGCTTACTTGTCCTCATCATATTGAATCAAATCTAGCAATTTTTTTATTTATACATATAAATTAAACATAACTGATGCACATCAATGCATTTCACAACCTCTCTTTTAAACATTTCTCTCACAGCAGATATCCTGTATTTACACTCCCGGCCACTCTGTCCTTCCTGCAGATGGTATATCCTGTATTTACACTCTCTCCTTCCTGCTCTGTCCTTCCTGCAGATGGTATATCCTGTATTTACATTCTCGCTCTCCCTCTCTGTCCTTCCCCTGTCCTGTTCCACTTCTGTTTTGAAGTCATCTTAAAGTTACAAGCATCCCGGTGACAGACATTAGTAGGCATCCCTCATGCCATGTCTCTCAACATCATAAAGCACACCATTACCAAGAGACTAGAGATGCCCTCCCTCCCTTCAGTATCTGACAGCTCTGTCAGGAAAAGGTTAAAGGACAAAGTAGAAGAGAGGAACTCTGTGTGTGTGGGAGGGGAGGAGTGAGTTCCAGGATATAGATGTTGGCTGGGCACCTGGTTGGAATTAGAGGGTGGTTTTATGCCCTGGGGCAGGGTGATTTGGTTACCATATGGACCCCGTTCTCTATCTGCACCTGGGCAGTACACAGATGAGCACCTGGGCAGTACACAGATGACAAGTGCACAAGCATGTACAATTACAGTGGGGGAAGAAAGTATTTGATCCCCTGCTGATTTTGTACGTTTGCCCACTTACAAAGAAATGATCAGTCTATCATTTTAATGGTAGTTTTATTTGAACAGTGAGAGACAGAATAACAACAAAAAAATGCATGTCAAAAATGTTATAAAATGATTTGCATTTTAATGAGGGAAATAAGTATTTGACCCCTCTGCAAAACATGACTTAGTACTTGGTGGCAAAAACCCTTGTTGGCAATCACAGAGGTCAGACATTTCTTGTAGTTGGCCACCAGGTTTGCACACATCTCAGGAGGGATTTTGTCCCACTCCTCTTTGCAGATCTTCTCCAAGTCATTAAGGTTTCAAGGCTGACGTTTGGCAACTCGAACCTTCAGCTCCCTCCACAATTTTTCTATGGGATTAAGGTCTGGAGACTGGCTAGGCCACTCCAGGACCTTAATTTGCTTCTTCTTGAGCCACTCCTTTGTTGCCTTGGCCGTGTGTTTTGGGTCATTGTCATGCTGGAATACCCATCCACGACCCATTTCCAATGCCCTGGCTGAGGGAAGGAGGTTCTCACCCAAGATTTGACGGTACATGGCAGCATCCATCGTCTCTTTGATGCGGTGAAGTTGTCCTGTCCCCTTAGCAGAAAAACACCCCCGAAGCATAGTGTTTCCACCTCCATGTTTGACGGTGGAGATGGTGTTCTTGGGGTCATAGGCAGCATTCCTCCTCCAAACACGGCGAGTTGAGTTGATGCCAAAGAGCTCCATTTTGGTCTCATCTGACCACAACACTTTCACCCAGTTGTCCTCTGAATCATTCAGATGTTCATTGGCAAACTTCAGACGGGCATGTATATGTGCTTTCTTGAGCAGGGGGACCTTGCGGGCGCTGCTGGATTTCAGTCCTTCACGGCATAGTGTGTTACCAATTGTTTTCTTGGTGACTATGGTCCCAGCTGCCTTGAGATCATTGACAAGATCCTCCTGTGTAGTTCTGGGCTGATTCCTCACCGTTCTCATGATCATTGCAACCCCACGAGGTGAGATCTTGCATGGAGCCCCAGGCCGAGGGATATTGACAGTTCTTTTGTGTTTCTTCCATTTGCGAATAATCGCACCAAATGCTGTCACCTTCTCACCAAGCTGCTTGGCAATGGTCTTGTAGCCCATTCCAGCCTTGTGTAGGTCTACAATCTTGTCCCTGACATCCTTGGAGAGCTCTTTGGTCTTGGCCATGGTGGAGAGTTTGGAATCTGATTGATTGCTTCTGTGGACAGGTGTCTTTTTTACATGTAACAAGCTGCGGTTAGGAGCACTCCCTTTTTAAGAGTGTGCTCCTAATCTCAGCTCGTTACCTGTATAAAAGACACCTGGGAGCCAGAAATCTTTCTGATTGAGAGGGGGTCAAATACTTATTTCCCTCATTAAAATGCAAAACAATTTATAACATTTTTGACATGCGTTTTTCTGGATATTTTTGTTGTTATTCTCTCTCACTGTTCAAATAAACCTACCATTAAAATTATAGACTGATCCTTTCTTCATCTGTGGGCAAACGTACAAAATCAGCAGGGGATCAAATACTTTTTTACCCCACTGTATTCCCTGGCTTGCACATTTCTTCACCCTCCTTCACTCTGCCCCTCCTTCACTCTGCCCCTCCTTCACTCTGCCCCTCCTTCACTCTGCCCGTCCATGCTTTAATTTTTTTTATTTACACACACACACACACACACACAGTACCAGTCAAAAATTTGGACACACTTACTCAATCATGGGTTACATTTTTTTTAAACTATTTTCTACATTGTAGAATAATATTGAAGACAACAAAACTATGAAATAATACATGGAATCATGTAGTAACCAAAAAAGTGTTAAACAAATCCAAATAGTTTTGAGATTCTTCAAAGTAGCCAGCCTTTGCCTTGATGACAGCTTTGCACACATTTGACATTCTCTAAACCAGCTTCATGAGGTAGTCACCTGGAATGCATTTCAATTAAAACAGGTGTGCCTTGTTAATTTGTGGAATTTCTTTCCTTCTTAATACGTTTGAGCCAAACAGTTGTGTTTTGAAAAGGTCGGGTTGGTATAGAGAAGATAGCCCTATTTGGTAAAAGGGTTAGTCCATAATATGGCAAGAACTGCTCAAATAAGCAAAGAGAAATGACAGTGCATCATTCTTTTAAGACATGAAATTCTCTGGTTTGACCGACATTCAAGTACTTTGAAAGTTTCTTCAAGTGCAGTCGCAAAAAACATCAAGCACTATGATGAAACTGGCTCTCATGAAGACCGCCACAGAAAAGGAAGACCCAGAGTTACCTCTGCTGCAGAGGATAAGTTCATTAGAGTTAAGACGCATCTTAACATCAACTGTTCAGAGGAGACTGCGTGAATCAGGCCTTCATGGTGGAATTGCTGCAAAGAAATCACTACTAAAGGACACCAATGGTTCCAACTTCCGTGTCTTTGTGAGACCTCCAGGCTGTGTAAGGGATATTTGACCATCATGCAGAGTGATGGAGTGCTGCATCATATGACCTGGCCTCCACAATCACCTGACCTCAATCCAATTGAAATGGTTTGGGATGAGTTGGACCGCAGACTGAAGGAAAAGCAGCCAAAAAAGTGCTCAGCATATGTGGGAACTCCTTCAAGACTGTTGGAAAAGCATTCCTCATGAAGTTGGTTGAGAGAATGCCAAGAGTGTGCAAAGCTGTCATCAAGGGAAAGGGTGGCTACTTTGAAGAATCTCAAATATAAAATATATTTTGATTTGTTTAACCCTTTTTTTGGTTACTACATGATTCAATATGTGTTATGTCATAGTTTTGATGTCTTCACTATTGTTCTACCATGTAGACAATAGTAATAATAAAGAAAACCCTTGCATGAGTAGGCCTGTTCAAATGTTTGACGTGTGTGTGCGCACAGTGGTTCTTCCTTTTAAAATTTGCATCATACTGCAGCACAGCTTGCGGGGTGCCGCAGAATTCTATGGCACGTTATTTATCTGTCAGCCATTGTTGCCATTAATGCTAGTTTGACCACCAAGAGGGCGTCTTTGAACAGTTAAGTTATTGAAATGACATGGAGCTGTAGACCTAAGTTCTGTTTACTCTAGCTGGTTTAGTGGAACTTACTTATTGGCAAAATAACAAAGGGAGCCTTCAATAATTAAACAATGAATAAACCACAACATGTCGGCTAAAGCGATTGAATTCACGAATGCATTTGACTGGTTTTAAAATTGGCTGTACAATAGATTTTTTTTAAACCTTTTTTGTTGTTGTTTGAACCGACCTATGAGATTTATTTTTAAATTATTATAGTCTTTGTTGTGCTGTTTATGCTGTTAGAAATGTAACTTAAATAAATTGATTCATATTATGGTGTTTCTGTTCCACGAATAACAAATACATTTTACAGTAGTCTATGTATGCCTCAGGGTTTCTGTTAGGAAAATATGGCGCTGTTCAACATGACCGGTAGGGAGTAGTCCTAGGCTACTAAGTGACTTAGTGAAGAGAAAAATAATCCTAACATTTCCACAACCTAATTGTAGGTTAACCTGTTAGGGCTAGGGGGCAGTATTTACACGGCCGGATAAAAAAACGTACCCGATTTTAATTTGGTTATTACTACTGCCCAGAAACTAGAATATGCATATAATTATTGGCTTTGGATAGAAAACACCCTAACGTTTCTAAAACTGTTTGAATGGTGTCTGTGAGTATAACAGAACTCATATGGCAGGCAAAAACCTGAAGATTCTGTACAGGAAGTACCCTCTGACCATTCCTTGGGCTTCTTGGCTCTGTTTATTGAAAATGTAGGATCTTTGCTGTAACGTGACACTTCCTACGGCTCCCATAGGCTCTCAGAACCCGGGAAAAAGCTGAATGATGTAATTCCAGCCGCTGGCTGAAACTTTAGCGCCTTGGGTAAGTGGTCTATCAGAGGACCATCAGACTGAGGCTCGTGCATAAGGGGATCCAATGTTTTTATTTTCTCTCTCTTTGAACGTAAACACGCTTTCCCGGTCGGAATATTAACGCTTTTTTAACGAGAAAAATGGCATAAAAATTGATTTTAAACAGCGGTTGACATGCTTCAAAGTACGGTAATGGAATATTTAGAAATGTTTTGTCACGAAACGCGTCGTGCTCGTCACCCTTCTTTACACTTCGGATAGTGTCTTGAACGCACGAACAAAACAGAGGATATTTGAACATAACTATGGATTATTTTGAACCAAACCAACATTTGTTATTGAAGTAGAAGTCCTGGGAGTGCATTCTGACGAAGAACAGCAAAGGTAATAACATTTTTCTTATAGTAAATCTGACTTTGGTGAGGGCTAAACTTGCTGGGTGTCTAAATAGCTAGCCCTGTGATGCCGGGCTATCTACTTAGAATATTGCAAAATGTGCTTTCACCGAAAAGCTATTTTAAAATCGGACATAGCGAGTGCATAGAGGAGTTCTGTATCTATAATTCTTAAAATAATTTATGTTTTTTGTGAACGTTTATCGTGAGTAATTTAGTAAATTCACCGGAAGTTTGCGGGGGGTATGCTAGTTCTGAACGTCACATGCTAATGTAAAAAGCTGGTTTTTGATATAAATATGAACTTGATTGAACAAAACATGCATGTATTGTATAACATAATGTCCTAAGATTGTCATCTGATGAAGATCATCAAAGGTTAGTGCTGCATTTAGCTGTCTTCTGGGTTTATGTGACATTCTATGCTAGCTTGAAAAATGGGTGTCTGATTATTTCTAGCTGGGTACTCTGCTGACATAATCTAATGTTTTGCTTTCGTTGTAAAGCCTTTTTGAAATCGGACAGTGTGGTTAGATTAACGAGAGTCTTGTCTTTAAAATGGCGTAAAATAGTCATATGTTTGAGAAATTGAAGTAATTGCATTTCTAAGGTATTTGAATAACGCGCCACGGGATTCCACTGACTGTTACGTAGGTGGGACGAAATCGTCCCACTGGCCCTAGAGAAGTTAACCAAAACCCCAAAATACAAATCTGATTTAATTTATCAAGATCAGTCCCCAATGCTTGTCCCAGAGCAGTGCGAAACGGTGCTGAAATAGTTGACCACACGCAGGTAGTCTATTGCTTCAAATCCTATTATAACAATTGGATGACTTTTGGGTGTTTCAGTAAGCAACCATTTGTTGCCTTCATTAGCCAACTTTATTCCAATATTTCTGTCATTTAGTGATTTATTACCATTGTAATTCATTATGGATCCATCCAGATGTGGTTGGAAAAGAGTGCATTTGGTGGGCTATGCAATAGAAATGGGAGAAGTGACATGCCTCGCAAACAACTATTAATACACTTTAAAGTCCCTCAACTCGGCAAGACTAGTGTCCTGCTGATAGCCCATCAAGGGTGGATGGCTTCTTTTAGTATTCTTAAAAGAACTCCAGCACAGAGAAAAGAAAGGACCCTTGAATAATTCAACAATGTATTTTATTTTTATTTTACCTTTTATTTAACTAGGCAAGTCAGTTAAGAACACATTTTTGTTTACAATGACGGCCTAGGAACAGTGGGTTAACTGCCTTGTTCAGGGGCAGAACGACAGATTTTTACCTTGTCAGCTCGGGGATTCGATCTAGCACCCTTTCGGTTACTGACCCAACCACTAGGCTGCCGGCCGCCCCGTAAATAAATAAACTGCAACATGTCGGCTAAAGCGATTTCAATTCACGAATGCATTTGACTGTTTTTAATATTGTCCATCAATCAAAAACATAGCATCTACCGTGGTAGAAATGTTATTGAATTCGAAAAAAAATCCATATGTTTATTAGGCCACTGTGCAGTGTCTATAAATACAACCCTCTCCTTCTCGGCAAGAGTCTATTGTCCTGCTAATTGCTCATGTGCGATTGGCTTCTTTTGTATTCCATTGTATTGGAATTACTGTATTAATTACAGTAATTTCTCATTCTCGGAGTGGAAACGTTGCTTGCAGAGTTCACAACCTGCTACACTTGTGAAAAGTGTAGCATCTACACTGGTACAAAATATATTATTGAATTTGATTTTTAAAATGTTTTATTTTGTTAGGCTACTGTGCAGTTTGACAAAAACAACAGGACAATGAGATGTTTACTGTAGCCTACGTAGTAAAGTGTCTAATTCCTTACATAAGGGAGAGCATGCCATGTCCAGATTTTCTCAGTGACATCAAGTACTCATTAACTCTGTCACTCATGAACTTAAACTTTTGAGATTGAGTATTAATGATATACACTTGGAGGTTCACTGGTGAAGTGCAAATAAGATGTAGTTGAAATAAACATCTGCATTTTGAGTCCTTTGTTTCATTATTTTACTAAAACAAGCATAAAGATGTTGGTGAACAAATATTGTATATGCCTGTTACAGCTTCTTCTGACAAAGCAGAGAAAGTGTCTGAAATTGCTTTGTGACATTTTGCGGTTGCGTGAGGTTTGGTGATCACAGAATCAGTAGGATATTAAACAATCAAATAGGCAACGGAAGCAGGAACAGCATAGGGCTGAGTGACTAACTCATTCCAGGCTTACCTTCAAAATAAGTTATATTAATTAAAACGGAGTCTGGTTCTCTAATGTGTGGATAGGTCACTAGGAGTAAACGGATACTGGACTGGAGTTTAATGATGAACCAGAGTATACATGTGGTCTGAGTACAGAGGGAAACAGGATTAAATGAATATTAAATTACTACAATGTAAATCCAATAAACATTATTACATTAAACAGTAATGTCAGCAATTTCTATACGCAATTGACAATAAGAGAGAAATAACACCATAATTCCTCTCAAGAGAATTAACATTACATTTACATCAACTGGTAGGCTAATCACACAATTGTACAAAATGGTAAAATAACTGGTGAAGAAAGATACATACATACATACATACATACATACATACATACATACATACATACATACATACATTTGTATTTATTGTATTTACATATAGCAATAAGTATTTGGTCAAAAAACACACCCACATCCCTGCAAATGAAAATGGTCTGATCTCCACGAATGCCAAACGAGCTGAGAAATAAGTTATGTTTTAATACTAACTAGTCGTTGCCATGGTGAAAAATCCAATAATAATTGGTTGGCCACATAAAAGGAGACATCAAAGAGTTTACCAGAATCTCTAAATGAAAATATTGGCAGATCAATAAAATGTCCTTGTAGATCTAATTTTTAAATTTAGAGGATTCTAAATTAATATATTTTATACAATTTATAATGCAGGGTTAAAAATACATAAATATATTTGTAGGGATTGATGGACCTCAGTCACCGGCTTCATCAATAAGTGTGTCTGACGTCATCCCCACAGTGACCGTATGTACATATTCCAACCAGAAGCCATGCATTACAGGCAACATCTGCACCGAGCTAAAGGCTGGAGCTGCCGCTTTCAAGGAGCAGGACACAAATCCGGACACTTATGAAATCCCCCTATGCCCTGAGACAAACAGGCAAAGCGTCAGAACAGGACTAAGATTGAATCCTACTACATGGGCTCTGATGCTCGTCAGATGTGGCACGGCTTGCAAACTATTAGACTACAAAGGGAAACCCAGCTGCGAGCTGCCCATTGACGCAAGCTTACCAGACGAGCTAAATGCCTTTTTATGCCTGCTTCGAGGAAAGCAACACTGAAGCATGCATGAGAGCACCAGTTGTTCCAGAAGACTGTGTGATCACGCTCGCCGTAGATTATGTCAGCAAGACCTTTTTAACCTCTTTTGGGCAGCGTCCCACCCACGGTTCACACTATTTCAACAGCCAGTGAAAAATCAGAGCGCAAAATTCAAAACCAGAAAATGGACTAATTCAAAGTTCTCAAACATACGACTATTTTACACCGTTTTAAAGGTACACGTCTCCTTAATGGAACCACATTGTCCGATTTCAAAAAGGCTTTATGGCGAAAGCATGAAGTTAGAATATGTTAGGACAGTTCCAACACAAGAAAAAGCACAGTCATTTTCCTAGCAAGGAAAGGCGTCACAAAAACCAGCTAAAATTATGCACTAACCTTTGACGATCTTCATCAGATGACACTCCTAGGACATCATGTTACACAAGAAATGCATTTTTTGTAAGATAAAGTTCATATTTATATCCATAAACCCCATTTTACATTGGCGCGTGATGTTAAGAAAATATTTTGCCTCCAATACCGCTGGTGAATCAGCACAACAATTTACAAAAATACTCACCATAAACGTTGATAAAATATTAAACTGTTATTCAAAGAATTATAGATGAACATCTCCTTTATGCAAACGCTGTGACAGATTTCAAAAAAGCTTCACGGGGAAAGCACACTTTGCAATAATCTGAGTACTACGCTCAGAAAAATACACTAGGCAATACAGATACCCGCCATTTTGGAGTCATCTAAAATCATAAATAGCATTAGAAATATTCACCTACCTTTGATCTTCATCAGAAGGCACTTGCAGGTATCCCAGGTCCACAATAAATGTTGTTTTGTTCGATAAAGTCCATAATTTATGTCCAAATAGCTCCTTGTTGTTAGCGTTTTCAGTTAGCTACTCCAAATGTAGGAAGTGTGCGGAAAATGTCACGACAAAAAGTTATATTTACGTTCGTTCAAACATGTCAAACATTGTATAGCATCAATCTTTAGGGCCTTTTTCACTTAGAACTTAAATAATATTCCAACCGGACGATTACAATGTCTTCAAAAACATTTTGGAACACAGCTAACTCTCACGTAAACCCGCACCAATGAACTCCAGTACTTTCCTGAGTCAACAACTACCAACTTCCTCTGTTCGCTCTCTGTTGATCATAGACGCCTCAAACAACTTTCTAAAGACTGTTGACATCTAGTGGAAGCCTTAGGAAGTGCAAAATGAACCCTAAGTCACTGTGTTCGATAGGCAATGACTTGAAAGGACTACAAGCACCAGAATTCCCACTTCCTGTTTAGATTTTTCTCTGGTTTTGCCTGCCATATGAGTTCTGTTATACACAGACATCATTCAAACAGTTTTAGAAACTTCAGAGTGTTTTCTATCCAAATCTACTAATAATATGCATATTCTAGTTCCTGGGCCCGAGTAGTAGGCCGTTTAATTTGGGTACATTTTTCATCTGGCCGTGAAAATACTGCCCCCTACCCTAGAGAGGTTAAACAGGTCAACATTCACAAGGCCGCGGGGCCAGACACATTACCAGGATGTGTACTCAGCGCATGCACGAACCAACTGGCAAGTGTCTTGCCTAACATTTTCAACCTCTCCCTGACCGAGTCTGTAATATCTTCGTTTCAAGCAGACATTTAGGTAACCTGCCTAAATAACTACCGCCCCGTAGCACTCACGTCTGTAGTCAAATTACCTCGGCTAACCTGTACCCCCGCACATTGACTCGGTATTGGTATCCCATGAATATAGCCTCGTTATTGTTATATTGTGTTACTGTTTATTTTATTTAGTAAATATTTTCTTAACCAACAATGCAGATCAAGAAATAGAGTTAAGGGCGTGTAAGCAGGCATTTCACGGTAAGGTCTACACCTGTTGTATTCGGCGCATGTGACAAATACAATTTGAATAGAATTTGATTTATTTTGTTTACATTGTTGATTGCAACCACGTCACAAATAATTAAACACACAAAACATGAGCAGATTAACTTGGTCAAAATATTTGTGTATTAACCTCACTAAGGTAGGGGGCGCTATTTTCACCTCCGGATGAAAAGCGTGCCCAAAGTAAACTGCCTTTTACTCAGGCCCAGAAGCTAGGATATGCATATAATTGGTAGGGACTTTATCAAACAAAACAAACATTTATTGAGTAAATGGGAGTCTTGTGAGTGCAACCATATGAAGATCATCAAAGGTAAGTGATTAATTGTATTGCTATTTCTGACTTGTGTAACTCCTCTACTTGGCTGGTAACTGTTTGTAATGATTTGTCTGCTGGGTGCTGTTCTCAGATAACCACATGGTGTGCTTTCGCCGTAAAGCCATTTTGAAATCTGACACTGTGGTTGATTAACAAGAAGTTCATATTTAAACCGATGTATAACACTTGTTTGTTTGTTTTTTTGAATGAATTTTTATATTGAGTATTTGTTATTAAATTTGGCGCTCTGCAATTTCATTGGATGTTGGCCAGGTGGGACACTACCATCCCACACCCCCTAGAGAGGTTTTAAAGACTATCAGAAAGAATGTTGGTACTTATTTATTTTGATCCAAAGCCATGAATGAGTGTGTCACTAAGCTTTATGCTGACAAATGTAGATTAATGCTGTGAAATTGCCTACTAAATTGGCTAAGCCTAAACAAATATATTAAGTTGCCTACATTATAATGCAGGGTTAAAGACACTTTCTTTATAATTGTCTTTAGCAATTATTATGTGGATTATAGTACATTTAATATATTTAAGGGTTGGTGCATTTTTCTGTTACAAATGTAAACTTTAAAGTACTTAAGCATCGAATACATAGCAAGATTGCCCTTTTTTTGGCCATTAGGCTACACTTTACAATAGGACTCAACTCTGACTGACCCAGCATCTATCAGTAGGCTAAATTGTGGCACAAATTGGGAGATTTTTCAAACCTAGCCGAGAGAGACTGTTATTTTATAAATTAATGGAGGTGTGAATATACATTTCATAAATAAATGAAGTAGCTGGACTCTTTCTTTCAGTTTCTTCATCACATCAGAAAAGAAGGACTCTGTTTAAAAAAACGGACTTTATATAGATGGGCTATCACATTATGATTTCTTTCTGTTAGAGGGAGAAAAAACAAAAGCCCACAGTGCCTATTTTTCCACATGTCAAGTGTAATTGCGCCACTGTATTTACCCAAGTTCTCTGTCAACTCCAGGACCACTGTGTCGTGTCTTTGGCATCATTAAACTGAAGACATATTTTTAGGTTCAAATCAATTCTCTGTAATAATTATTATTACGTGATTAACTAATCAGGTATATGTAATTAACTAGGAAGTCGGGGCACCAAGGAAAATATTCAGATTACAAAGTTATAATTTTCCTAATATAACTTTCAGATATTTTAATATCTGATCAATGTCTTCTAATTGACAAATTTATTCTTTACCTTACGTTAGTCTCATTCCAAACGTCGTAAATTGTTGGTTATCTGCACAAACCCAGTCTTCACTATGAGTCATCAATACATCAATTGTCTTATCATTTATTTACTAACTAAATAATCACAGAAATGCACACAAACAAACAGTAGATATAGTTACAAGGAAATGATAGGGTAATGTGCCCTAGTGGGCTAAACCGGCATGGCGGCTTGGTGGACAAAAGGGAAGTGGGGGTCGACTGAGATAAAGGACACTACAAAGTTGTTAATTATAACAATTGAAATGCTATCCTTTGCACATGAACTCTCACTCATTCGGGAATAATTGCAATCAATATATATATTTACACTCAGTGTGTCGTCTTGATTTCTGTTGGAGAGTTTGTCCGCCCTCTCTCTCTCTGCCGTGGTTAGAATGGATAGTTCAGAGTAACATTCAGCAATGTTATAGATGGGTGTTTCGGCGGTTGTCGGTCTTCGCGTTCAATGATACCAAATTCCTAGCTGCAGACTAGTAATTAGTATCAAAAATGTGTTCTTATTCTGTCGGTTAGATAGTCTCAGAGTTTAACCACGTGGTATGGTTAAGAATTCAGCAATGGGCTCAAACCTTAGCCCTCGTAATTGAGAGTAGCATGGTCTCTACTCAAACCTTAGCCCTCTCGTAATTGAGAGAAGCATGGTCTCTACTCAAACCTTAGCCCTCTCGTAATTGAGAGAAGCATGGTCTATACTCAAACCTTAGCCCTCTCGTAATTGAGAGAAGCATGGTCTCTACTCAAACCTTAGCCCTTGTAATTGAGAGAAGCATGGTCTGCAGTGGGAAAACCCGGGGGGGGGGGGGGGGGGGGGGTTATTCAGAACATAGAAAAGGGCTGTCCCATGATGCCAGGTCATGTCTGTGCTCCTGGGGGCGGGCCAATGACTTAGTGAAACTTTAAACAGAAATACGATTCTCTCACATTAACATCGTTTCACAAATAGTTTCATCTTTACTCATTCATCTTATACCACAATTAGATGCAAGCCTCACAACTGAGACTCTTGTATAAACAGGGTTATGGAATGTGGCTGTATTTTCTCTCATGAGTTTCACAAAATTGTACTAAACGGACCAGTTTGTAGCTGGCTACTTCACTGACCTTCTTTTATACATTCTCCAGAACATGAATATTGTTCAGATCTCAAGTTCTGTGAGGTGGAAGAAATTCCCTCTATGAAAACTCACTATACTGTCTGGCCATGAAGAAGAATCTCCTCCAGGAATTTATGACCTGCTGTGTGAGTGAATTGTTTTGAGGCACATCTGGGGAAGGGTATCAAAACATTCCTGCAGCATTGAAGGTCCCCAAGAACACGGTGGCCTCCATTCTTAAATGGAAGAAGTTTGGAACCACCAAGACTCTTCCTAGAGCTGGCCAAACTGAGCAATCAGGGGAGAAGGGCATTGGTCAGGGAGGTGAGATGGGAGAACCTTCCAGAAGGACTACCATCTCTATAGCGCTCCACCAATCAGGCCTTTATGGTAGAGTGGCCAAATAGAATCCACGCCTCAGTAAAAGACACATGACAGCCTGTTTTGAGTTTGCAAAAAGGCACCTAAAGGACTCTGACCATGAGAAAAAATATTCTCTAGTCTGATGAAACCAAGATAGAACTCTTTTGGCCTGAATTCCAAGCGTCACGTCTGGATGAAACCTGGCACCATCCCTACGGTGACGCATGGTGGTGGCAGCATCATGCTTTGGGGATGTTTTTCAGCGGCAGGGACTGGGAGACTAGTCAGGGTTGAGGGAAAGATGAACGGAGCAAAGTACAGAGATCCTTGGTGAAAATCTGCAACGGTTCACCTTCCAACAGGACAATGGCCCTAAGCACACAGCCAAGACAATGCAGGAGTGGCTTCAGGACAAGTCTCAATGTCCTTGAGTGGCCCAGCCAGAGCACGATCGAACATCTCTGGAGATACCTGAAAATGGCTGTGCAGCGACACTCTCCATCCAACCTAACAGAGCTTGAGAGGATCTGCAGAGTAGAATGGGAGAAACTCCCCAAATACAGGTGTGCCAAGCTTGTAGCATCATACCCAAGAAGACTCGCGGCTGTAATCGCTGCCAAAGGTGCTTGATCTAAGCACTGAGTAAAATACTTATGAAAACTTACTGAGTACTTATGTAAATGTGATATTCCCTTTTTTATTTGTAATACATTTGCAAAACAATAAAAACTGTTTTTGCTTTGTCATTATGGGTTATTGTTTGTAGATTGGCGAGGGGGGAAAAAACTATTGAATACATTTTAGAATAAGGCTGTAACGTAACAATGTGGAAAAAGTCAAGGGGTCTTAATACTTTCCAAATGCAGTGTATATACACTATATATACAAAAGTATTTGGACAACACTTAAAATTTCTTTCCTGCTAGAGCTGCCCTGGTCAACTCTAAGTGCTGTTTGTTGTGAAGTGGAAATGTCTAGGAGCAACAATGGCTCAGCCGCGAAGTGGTAGGCCACACAAGCTGACAGAACTGGACCGCCGATTGCTGAAGCATGTAGTGTGTAAATATCGTCTGTCCTCGGTTGCAACACTCACTATCGCGTTCCAAACTGCGTCTGGAAGCAATGTCAGCACGAGACCTGTTTGTCGGCAGCTTCACGAAATGGGTTTCCATGGCATCCCACAAGCCTACGATCACCACGTGAAATGCCCAAGCATCCGCTTGAGTGGTGTAAAGCTCGCCGCAATTGCATTCTGGAGCAGTGGAAATGCGTTCTCTGGAGTGATAAATCACACTTCACCATCTGACAGACGAATCTGAGTTTGACGGATGGCAGGAGAACGCTACCTTCCCGATTGCGTGGTGCCAACTGTATTGTTGGGGTGGAGGAGGAATAATGGTCTGGGGCTGTTTTTCATGGTTTGGGCTAGGCCCCTTAGTTCCAGTGAAGGGATGTCTTAACACTACAGGATACAATTCTGTGCTTCCAACTTTGTGGCAACAGTTTGGGGAAGGCCCTTTTCTGTTTCAGCATGACACAGCCCTCGTGCACAAAGTGAGGTCCATACAGAAATGTTTTTTTAAGATCGTGTGGAAGAACTCGACTGGCCTGTGGCTGAATGGAAGCAAGCCCCCCCCCCCAAGAGATGTTCAACGAGGTGTTGCATACATTACATGACCAAAAGTATGTGTGTATAATCCTATTTTCTCATGATTGTCTCATCAGACTTCTGCCAGTCCTAGTAATGATGATATTGTAATTAGTATTATTTTTCAGTGAGCACATATGTTCAGTATATGCAGAAGATTATGCTGAATCCCACACAACCCAACCAAGCCACCTGAATCCCCTCCAGCAGACATTTATACCCACAGTTAGATGCATTATAATCATTATCAATCCCCTGCTGTGGCCAGCTAGCACCGCGCTAGCACTGCGCTAACACCGCGCTAGCACCACGCTCAAGCCAACTAAGCTAGCTGAATCTCCTCTCCTCTTCTTTCCTGTTTTCGTGTCATCCAATTTATTCCCCGTCCACTCCCCCCTTGTTCCCTCATGTCTCTGCTCAACAACAAAAAGTAATTAGCACAAACAACATGACCTGAGAGAGACAGAGAGGGAGTGAGTGAGAGAGGGCTGCCCGGGCATTAACACCCACATCCCTCTCGCTCCTTCACCTGGGTGTGACTGCTGAATGATTCCCATCTACACTCTTGTACCTGGTTGGCTAAGCCAAACGAGTTGTGTGCGTGAGTGAGCTGGTAGGAGTCGCGTGCTTGCAGTGTGTGAGCGCCTGTGTGTGTGGTGTGTGTGTGTGTGTGTGTGTGAGAGCACACGCCCCGACTACAGAGTAGAGCTCTGCTTCTGCTAGGCTTATAGCTGCTCGGTCCGACTAAAAACTGTTTTATTTCTCTTTTCAGTCCATTATGGAGCAGTTCAACCCGTGCTTGCGGAACTTCGTGGCCATGGGGAAGAGTTACGAGAAGGCCCTATCCAGTGAGTACATCCTTTTCTTCTTCTCATGTATCTCATCCCCCACATCCCCCACTCCCCTCCTGTCCAGAGGACCAGGCACTGGCCTGACACTGTCTTGCTGTTGCTTTTTAGACTCCCGATTTACCTGAACTAGAGATGAGCTCAGATGCTGGCGAAGTAGCCTGTAGTCCGTTTCCTCTTGCAGCCCTTCTGATCTCTTGTAGGACTTCGCTATGACAGCCCCTACAGAAAAACGACATGATTTTTCACGTGATCACATGTGAAGTGTTCCCAAAAACACGTGATTTTTCCACATGTGAAATCGTGTGGTTTTTCTGTAAGAGATGCTTTCAGTTACATGGACTGATTTGATATTTTGTTGTGAGGCTCAGGCTGCCTTCCTCATATGATGTCACCTTAGTCTGTTCCATGTCCACATCTTGCCCTCTCCTCTTCACCTGCATCCCTTCATGCCGTCAACTTCTTTTTATGTTTTTATTTGGTTGTTCACAAGTCGTGCGTGTGTGTGTGTGTGTGTGTGTGTGTGTGTGTGTGTGTGTGTGTGTGTGTGTGTGTGTGTGGAGTATATACACTAGGTGATACGGTTGAAGGGTGCAGGAGGACAACAATTTTGAGAGGGGGGAGGTCAGGTGGAGCTAAGAGAATAAAAATGGCCCCATAAAAGAACAACAGAACTGGTATCGAGGAGGAGGGAGATGGAGAGAAAAATACATTGGAGATAGACTCTTGTTTCTTCTACCAATGGTAAAGGAGCAGCAGCATAAACCTATACTTTTCATCAGTGTTACGTGGTCTTACATGAGGTTCAGACGGAACCCGGAATGCTTCTATTAGAATATTCCATGCATTCTGCTTAGATTGGGCATTAAATTGACCTTTTTCCTCACCACCGTTTTGCTTTATGAACCATGTTCTCTGAGACTGTTGACTCCCTGTCATATGTGTGGACCTAATAAATATCTATCTTATACATCTATATACATATAGACAGACACACTATGGAGCTGTATTTTTGGAGCTTGTCCAGCACTGTGGAGGTATAGATGTGGCAGTCCATCGGGGTGATTGGCCAGAAACTGAAAGGTTGCTAGTTCGAATCCGAGCCAATTAGGTTAAAAAAATGGTCGAGCTGCCCTTGAGCAAGGCACTTAACCCTAATTGCTCCCAGGTCACTGTCAATAATGGCGGATCCCTGGTCATGACCTCACTCTCTGACGGTGTCTCATGGGGAGTGGGATATGCAAAACAGACATTTCCATTTCACACTGTACAGAAGGACTTTTTTTGTATTTTTTTATCTTGCCATCTCCCCATGTTTTCTGAGCAAATTGTTGAAGACTGTAAAAAAAAAAACACCAGCAAATCAGAGCCAAGTGATTACACATTTTGGAAAACAGCCAAAGTATTACCATGCATAATATCGAGTTGGACCTCCATTTTGCCCTCAGAACAGCCTCAGTTTGTCGGGTCATGGACTACAAGGTGTCTAAAGCGTTCCACAGGGATGCTGGTCCATGTTGACTCCAATGCTTCTTGGTACACACGGGAAACTGTTGAGGGTGAAATACCCAGAAGCTTTGTAGTTCTTGACACAAACCAGTGTGCCTGGCATCTACTACCATACCCTGTTCAAAGGCACTTAAGTATTTTGTCTTGCCCATTCAACCTCTGAATGGCAGTCTCAAGGCTTAAAAATAATTTTTTAACCTGTCTCTTTCCCTTCATCTACACTGACTTGAAGTGTATTTAACAAGTGACATCAATAAGGGATCATAGCTTTCACCTGGATTCACCTGGTTAGTCTGTCATGGAAAGAGCAGGTGTTCCTATTGTTTCGTATACGCAGTGTATGCGATCGTATACAAATGTAAGCAAGGTTTGAAATTATTGTTTTTGGTCAAATATTGTATCTGTTTAGGCTTCTTGCAGTCAATTATGTTCCGGCTCCCTGACCATCGGTTCGCGAAAAAAATCGCCCCAAGGCTGAACCTAGATGATGCTCCCTGCTGTACAGGGTTCACACTTGTACATGTGTGAAACAAGACGAATGTAAGCACCCCCTATTTGATATTTTATCAACATCCATCTTTAATAAGGATTTCTTGTTGAAATACAGTTTTCAGTTGAATAGAATGGTGAGGAATTGGACATTGCTGCACTATGAATCTGTGTTAGGCTGTAGACCGGGAAAGCAAGTCCTACACAGATAGTGTCTCCTCAGCCATGCTTCTAATGTAGTGCTGTCTCCAGCTGTAGGTTACTGGTCTGTAATGTAGTGCTGTCTCCAGCTGTAGGTTACTGGTCTGTAATGTAGTGCTGTCTCCAGCTGTAGGTTACTGGTCTGTAATGTAGTGCTGTCTCCAGCTGTAGGTTACTGGTCTGTAATGTAGTGCTGTCTCCAGCTGTAGGTTGCTGGTCTGTAATGTAGTGCTGTCTCCAGCTGTAGGTTACTGGTCTGTAATGTAGTGCTGTCTCCAGCTGTAGGTTGCTGGTCTGTAATGTAGTGCTGTCTCCAGCTGTAGGTTACTGGTCTGTAATGTAGTGCTGTCTCCAGCTGTAGGTTACTGGTCTGTAATGTAGTGCTGTCTCCAGCTGTAGGTTACTGGTCTGTAATGTAGTGCTGTCTCCAGCTGTAGGTTACTGGTCTGTAATGTAGTGCTGTCTCCAGCTGTAGGTTGCTGGTCTGTAATGTAGTGCTGTCTCCAGCTGTAGGTTACTGGTCTGTAATGTAGTGCTGTCTCCAGCTGTAGGTTGCTGGTCTGTAATGTAGTGCTGTCTCCAGCTGTAGGTTACTGGTCTGTAATGTAGTGCTGTCTCCAGCTGTAGGTTACTGGTCTGTAATGTAGTGCTGTCTCCAGCTGTAGGTTGCTGGTCTGTAATGTAGTGCTGTCTCCAGCTGTAGGTTGCTGGTCTGTAATGTAGTGCTGTCTCCAGCTGTAGGTTGCTGGTCTCTAATGTAGGAGCAGGCAAAGAGGGTGAGAGAGAGAAAGGACCGGAGAGGGAGAGATAGACATGCAGGAAATACGAAGCTCTAAAGACCAATAAAGGAGGACTCAGTGTAGTCTGATAAGAATAAAAATAGCTACACAGCTCCAGGATAGAAAAATATACTTCATTGCAGGTCAGGCGCAGAACTGAGGTTCTGGCTTAGGCTGCCATTGCAAAGGGCACAGCCAGCATTCAAATCACAACAGGGTGCCTCGTGGGCCTCCATGCATTAACTGGAATTGTAAATATGCCAGTTCTGCCTCTGCTCTTAGGAGAAGAAGGGGAACCCATAAATCGCAACAGGGAACAAGGTGTGGTGCTTGGCTGGACTTGAGGTCCTTGGAGCTTTGTTGACTAACATGATTCGGTCTAGGGAGAGAGCTGCCTGCTTCTACAGTACCAGTCAAAAGTTTGGACACTAATCATTTCAAGGGTTTTTCTTTGTTTTTCATATTTTCTACATTGTGGAATAATAGTGAAGACATCAAAACTATGAAATAACACATATGGAATCATGTAGTAACAAAAAAGGGTTAAACAAATCAAAATCTATTTTATATTTGAGATTCTTCAAAGTAGCCACCCTTTGCCTTGATGACAGCTTTGCACGCTCTTGGCATTCTCTCAACCAGTTTCATGAGGAATGGTTTTCCTTGGAGATACTGTTTGTTTGTTTGATTTTGGAGGAGAGGAGAGTGTGCAGTGGCTGCAGGGCTTGAATAGGATACAATGCTTAGACTGGTATTTAGCCAGCTATTCTGTTTAGTTTTGGGACTGGAGAAGGTGGGGCAATTTCACACAGCACACAACCGTACTGGCATCATGTTGAATGTGGGGCGGAGAGACATTTCTCAACAGGGACAAGCTGTGTTGTAGAGATGGAGGGGATTCAGAAGGGTGAGGGCTGAAGAGATTTTGTAAAGCAGTAGTGGGGAGGATGGAGAGGAAGAGAAATGGGGGGGATTTGGAAGAGGGGAGTTGAAGATGGATGGAGCACTAAACGCATCAAGCTGTGCAGCTGATCTGGTTTACACCGGTTTTACTCTTCAATAGTGTTTAATTTACTTTGGAATAGGTGGGAAGAATGGATGTCGTGTCACACCTCCATTCTGTAGACCTATCTGCTTCATATCGGAGGTGTAATCCTCTTTACTGAAGGCACACACACACACACACACACACACACACACACACACACACACAATCCCCCGACAGCAGAGCTCTAACATCTTGTCCCAGTTAATACAGCTTTACCTGGCCTGCCACACTTCACCGCCCCTCGCGCTCTCCCCCTTGGCTGGGATTTCTGTGGACATCGCTAAATAGCCCATCCATCCACGCAAGGGTTTCCACACCGCACTCTACAATCCACCTCCACCCTCTCACCCGCACTCTCCTATTGCACCCAGACTCAACCAAAGCTGGGCTCAGGAAGAGCCGAGTGAGGGTCTCTCTTCCTGGAAGTAATCAGTCTGGGTCAGATTGAACCCAGCTACAGGGCAGTAGGCTTTAGGTCCTTGGTTGTGGAGGCAAGGGCTGTTTTCAGTTCAGTGACCTCAAGACAAAGATGGAGAAAGGAAAGAATAACTGGTAAAGGAAGGATTAAGGGAGGAAATTGGTGCAGACTGAGGCTTGAGAAACAATCCTCAGAGGAGAGGTGGATAGATGGAGGGACAGGTTCCTCAGAGGAGAGGTGGATAGATGGAGGGACAGAGACAGGTTCCTCAGAGGAGAGGTGGATAGATGGAGGGACAGAGACAGGTTCCTCAGAGGAGAGGTGGATAGATGGAGGGACAGAGACAGGTTCCTCAGAGGAGAGGTGGATAGATGGACGGACAGAGACAGGTTCCTCAGAGGAGAGGTGGATAGATGGAGGGACAGGTTCCTCAGAGGAGAGGTGGATAGATGGAGGGACAGAGACAGGTTCCTCAGAGGAGAGGTGGATAGATGGAGGGACAGAGACAGGTTCCTCAGAGGAGAGGTGGATAGATGGAGGGACAGAGACAGGTTCCTCAGAGGAGAGGTGGATAGATGGAGGGACAGAGACAGGTTCCTCAGAGGAGAGGTGGATAGATGGAGGGACAGAGACAGGTTCCTCAGAGGAGAGGTGGATAGATGGAGGGACAGGTTCCTCAGAGGAGAGGTGGATAGATGGAGGGACAGGTTCCTCAGAGGAGAGGTGGATAGATGGAGGGACAGAGACCGGTTCGAGCCCTTCTGTTGTGTTAGACAATCAATTTTGTCTCTTGTTTGAATTGGGAAGGAATATTGCTAATGATACAGCAGTAGCTGTTGGGTAGTATTCCCATATGACTGTAGCACTCTATATCACAGGAGGCTGCTGAGGGGAGGATGTCTCATAATAATGACTGGAATGGAATCAATGGAATGGTATCAAACACATGGAAAACATGTTTGTGTTTGATACCGTTCTGTTGATTCCATTCCAGCCGTTACTATGAGCACGTCTTCGCCAATTAGGGTGCCATGGGACGCCAGTGCTCAATAAAGACCATTAACCTTTTAGAACATATTTAAATTGTTTACCATGCAGTGAATCCATATTCGGGATATATTTTGGGTAACACTTTATTTAACAGCCCGGTTTAAAATGGCACTTACCTAATATTTTAATGTTACGAACTAAGAAACTGTGCAGTAACCGTCCATGTTTAGTATGACTCTGCTTGGTCACATGGTTTAATAAAGCTTTGACACTCCTTATCAATATGGATCAGCTCAAGGTCATACTCAGTCAGCTTCTCGGCCTCCCTCTCGGCCTCCCTCTCGGCCTCCCTCTCTTTCCTCTCGTTATGACCACCACTCCCTAAACGACTTAGCCCTGACCTGGTCTTATTCACCATTACTTCCCATTCACTGCTTCTAGCTGCCTGTGGCAGGACTGTGTGGGTGAGCCATGCCTGCTGTGTGTTCAATGTCCCTGGACTGAGACCTGATTGACAGAGGTCGTAGGCAGACCAGTCTATCTTGCCTTCCCTGGTCTTCCCTTGCTTTACTTTCTCTGGTTTGTATTTCATGTAGTTCTTCTTTTCGTTCAGCATCTGCTCTGTTCACCAGTAGTTCCTGTAGTTACTGCACTTTCCTCTCCTTTTCTTGTTGAGTCGCCATTGTTGTTGTTTGTAGCAGTAGCTCTTTTCATTGTGGCAGTAGCTCTTTTGCTTGTGGCAGTAGCTCTTTTGCTTGTGGCAGTAGTAGCTTGTAGCCTTTTCCATTGTAGCCTGTTGTAGCCTTGCTATAGAACTTTCCTTTGTACTTTGTACTAGCCTAGCTCTTTCCATTGTAGCAATAACTCTTTCCATTGTAGCCTTTAGCCCCTTCCCTAACTGACTGGGGCTATAAGGGAGGGATGCTGGGGTTAAGATTACGTTAATGTCCAATATTTCCACTCCGCCCCTGATCTGACGCCCAATGCTTCCATGTTTCCAGGTGTCACATTTGCTGCAAAGGGCTACTTCGAGGCACTGGTGAGGATGGGAGAGATGGCCAGCGAAAGTCAAGGCTCTAAGGATCTTGGTGAGTCCTAGTTGTGGCAATAGGGGATTGCAGCTCCCCTTGTGGGGTAGAGGGGGGTTGCATGGAGACATGCCAGACGGGATGGATGGTTGGTTGTGGGTGTGAATGGGAATTGATGGTTTGAAAGGGAAAAGGACAAGCAGCCGTTGCACCGCCTGAAACTGGATCTACACACAAACACACGCGTGCACAGCAAACATGTTGAACCACGCTCAAGCATATCCTGTTTGTTGTAGTAGTTTTTAATTTTTATAGTCAGTTATTTTAATACTATGCAATTGGGAAGGAGAGCTTACAGTGTTCTGCATTCACCCCTGAGGCAATCACGTCCCCTTAGAGTTCATCTCTGATATTTGATATGGAAATGTAGTTTTGTTGGGTTCTAGCTTGAAATATCCTCATTCATGTTACTAGCTTGTTCATATGCTTCCTATCTCACCCTTATGGAAATATTCTGTCTCTGTACTTTGCCTCCGGTCCATATACATTTGCACATAGATCATGTGATCTAACCCACAATATGTTAATCACTACTCCTAGGCCACTTACATAGTTATAAACATACTAAAATGTGCTCAAGTCAATTAGTCAGTTTCCAACAGTTTACCTCTTGTTTTGCCTCAACTTTCTCTGAATTATGCTGTGTAGTGTTTTATATTGTATTGTAGCCCAGAGTACGTAAATATTCAATTGAATTTCAAAACATATTATCACGCTGCGGATTTTCTTTTCATTCATAACATCCAATAGGGATTATTGGTAATGTTTCTTAATTGGACTGTAAAGACACTGTTTTGGGGCTGTTGACTTCTCTCTGTCCTCTCGTCCTTTTTACAGTCAGTTAGAACGGTTTTCACACTGGAACAGCTACAACCTGTGAATGGACCAGTTTGGGTTGTACTGGTCTGTTAGGCTGACACACACTTAGAGGTGGAGAAAGACGAAGGATGGTGCTGTGGCGGGGGATGGGGTGTAAACTGGTGATGGTGGGAGGGCAAGGGTCAGATTGGAGGCAAGATGGGGAGGTGAAACTGGTAGGATGGTGATGGCAGCAGGTGGTCTCTTCCAATGACATCTGTAAGAAATGACTACATTTTGTCTCCAGCTTGCTCCACTGCAGTTATTTCTTCAACAGCTTTATGTATTTAGCTATATGTATTGGTTTTTATGGTTGCAGTCATATACATTGGCAAGAAAAAGTATTTGAACCCTTTGGAATTACCTGGATTTCTGCATAAATTTGTCATATGATCACATTTTATCTTCATCGAAGTCACAACAATAAACAAACAGTCTGCTTAAACTAATAACACACAAACAATTATACGTTTTCATGTCTTTATTGAACACACCGTGTAAACATTCACAGTGCAGGGTGGAAAAAGTATTTGAACCCTTGAAATTCAAAACTGGTTGACCATCATTTGGCAGAAATAACGTTTTCTGTAGTTGCGGATCAGACAATAACCTCAACCAAATGTTTTCTGTAGTTCAGGAGGAATGTTGTACCATTCCTCTTTATAAAACTGTTTCAGTTAAGCAATATTCTTGGGATGTCTGGTGTGAACCACTCTTGAGGTCATGCCACAGCATCTCAATCGGGTTGAGGTCAGGACTGACTGGGCCACTCCAGAAGGTGTATTTTCTTCTGTTGAAGCCATTTTGTTTTTGATTTACCTCTGTGTTTTGGGTTGTTGTCCTGTTGCATCACCCAACTTTTGAGCTTCAATTTGCGGACAGATAGCCTTACATTCTCCTGCAAAATGTCTTGATAAACTTGGGAATTCATTTTTCTGTCGAGGATAGCAAGCTGTCCAGGCCCTAAGGCAGCAAAGCATCCCAAAACCATGACGCTCCCTCCACTTTACAGTTGGGATGAGGTTGGTGTGCTGTGCCTTTTTTTTCTTCTCCACAACAACTCAACTTTAGTTGAACCTGTCCACAGAATATTTTTGCTGGTTGCGATGTGGAACATCCAGGTGCTCTTTTGCGAACTTCAGACCTGCAGCAATGTTTTTTTTTAGACAGCAGTGTCTTCTTCCCCGGTGTCCTCCCATGAACACCATTCTTGTTTGGTGTTTTACGTATTGTAGACTCGTCAACAGAGATGTTAGCATGAGATTTCTGTAAGTCTTTAGCTGACACTCTAGGATTCTTCTTAACCTCATTGAGCATTCTGCGCTGTGCTCTTGCAGTCATCTTTGCAGGATGGCCACTCCTAGGGAGAGTAGCAACAGTGCTGAACTTTCTCCATTTACAGACAATTTGTCTTACCGTGGACTGATGAACATCAAGGCTTTAGATACACTTTTGTAAACCTTTCCAGCTTCATGCAAGTCAACCATTCTTAAGCTTAAGTCTTCTGAGATCTCTTTTGTTTGAGGCATGGTTCACATCAGGAAATGCTTCTTGTGAATAGCAAACTCAAATTTTGTGAGTGTTTCTTATAGGGCAGGGCAGTTAGCTTTTGGAGAAATCATTAGTCTATGGGTTCACAGTTTTTCCAACCTACACTGAATGTTTAAATGATGTATTCAATATAGACAAGAAAAATACAATAATTTCTGTGTTATTAGTTTAAGCACACTGGGTTGGCCTATTGTTTTGACTTAGATGAAGATCAGATCAAATTTGATAACCAATTTACGTAGAAATCCAGGTAATTCCAAAGGGTTCACATACTTTTTTTTGCCAGTGTATGTATACAGCTAGCCTATATAGATTCAGCCTCATGTTTTCAGTCAGACCGAGTCACATGTTCAAAGAATGGGACTGCCTCGCCTCCTGAATCTGAGCACTGTGTAGTTAAGTCTCTCTCTCTCTCCTCTGACCTCTCATAAGTCTGAACTCTCATAAGTCTGAGGTGAATTTGGATAGCAGACAGCTGTGGCTCTCATCCTGAGAGGGAAAAGGTCAGAGGTGAGATAGGAAAATAGAAAAGGAAACTCTAAGCATTCATTATTCAGACTTTGTCTTTTTTAATTTTTTTGGCCTTTCACATTTTGTCTGATGGTTTCATCTCTTCATTCCTCCACTTTGCCTCTCTCTCTCTGAATACTGATTGAACTGCGTTTGATTGCCTACTCCAATCTGAACCTTTATAGTCTGTATTCAGCCTCAATGACAGTATCTGTGCCGTAATCGGATTCCAACACAGCACTCAGTATTAGTAGCGAGGCCATTCGTTCAGATGAGGATTTCTTATTACAGAAAATAGTATGCTAGGGCAGAAGAACCCATTAATGAGGCTGCTGGTTTAATTAATGCTACATCCCAGTGACCATCTTAAACTGTCCATAAACACATGTTCATCCATCTCCATATTGGTTCTGTCCTCTCTATTGTCCCTTATCTACTGCCTGTTCTAAAGTGTGTGTGTGTGTGTGCTCTGCGTTATGAGGTCCTTTGGTTGTTTTTGCATCCCTAGCCATGACTCAGCACAATTATCCATCCTCCCTCTAATCCCTCTGCAGTTAGTGACAGGCCGGGCTGAAGAGGCGACTGATGCTGTCTCTGGACATCAGTGTGCCTAAAGGGGTGTGTGTGTATTTTATTTCTGACAGTACTTGCAAGTATGTTAGAAACATCAGAAGATGTTTTACATGTTTGTTCCTTGTAGTTTAATGGCTACTCAGTCAGGCTAGCCTGCAGTAATAGTGTGATTGCATGATCAGCCATTCCATCTTTACACAGTAATGAAAGAGGTGAACATTCAGTGTACATTCCAGTTAACTACAGTTTGTTGGTATTCGACAGCTGACTGTAAGACGAGAGAGCGACGCAGAAAGGCATTACTATAGCCTGAGGGATGAACATTGAATAGTCTACAACATGACAGCCATTATTCACACAATGTTCCTAACTTCAGCCCATTACATTGTTAGTCTACCCAGTCTAGTCTACCCAGCTCCAGTCTAGTCTACCCAGTCTAGTCTACCCAGCCCCAGTCTAGTCTACCCAGCCCCAGTCTAGTCTACCCAGCCCCAGTCTAGTCTACCCAGCCCCAGTCTAGTCTACCCAGTCTAGTCTACCCAGCCCCAGTCTAGTCTACCCAGTCTAGTCTACCCAGCCCCAGTCTAGTCTACCCAGCCCCAGTCTAGTCTACCCAGCCCCAGTCCAGTCTAGTCTACCCAGTCTAGTCTACCCAGTCTAGTCTAGTCTACCCAGTCTAGTCTACCCAGTCTAGTCTAGCCCCAGTCTAGTCTAGTCTACCCAGTCTAGTCTAGCCCAGTCTAGTCTAGTCTACCCAGTCTAGTCTAGCCCAGTCTAGTCTAGTCTAGCCCAGTCTAGTCTAGCCCAGTCTAGTCTAGTCTACCCAGTCTAGTCAGCCCCAGTCTAGTCTAGTCAGCCCCAGTCTAGTCAGCCCCAGTCTAGTCAGCCCCAGTCTAGTCAGCCCCAGTCGCTAGTCTAGTCAGCCCCAGTCTAGTCTAGTCAGTCAGCCCCAGTCTAGTCTAGTCTAGTCAGCCCCAGTCTAGTCTAGTCAGCCCCGCAGTCTAGTCTAGTCAGCCCCAGTCTAGTCTAGTCTAGTCAGCCCCAGTCTAGTCTAGTCTAGTCAGCCCCAGTCTAGTCTATTTAAATCAAATGTTATTGGTCACATCACGTGATTAGCAGATGTTACTGCTGGTGAAGCGAAATGCTTGTGCTGCTAGCTCTGATAGTGCAGTAATATCTAACAAATTACACAACATATACCCAATACACACATCTAAGAATGAGTTAAGACTATATACATATGGACGAGCAATGTCAGAGCAGAACACACTAAGATACAATATATACATATGAGATGAGTAATGCAAGGTAAGTAAACATTTAAGTGAATGAGATACTGTAGAATAGTATTGAATACAGTATATACATATGAGATGAGTAATGTCAGATATGTAAACATTATTAAAGTGACTCGTGTTCCATTCCTTAAAGTGGCCAGTGATTTCTAGTCTATGCCCATAGGCAGCAGCCTCTAATGTGCTAGTGATGGCTGATGTCCTTGAGATAGAAGCTGTTTTTCAGTCTCTCGGTCCCAGCATTGATGCACCTGTACTGAACTCGCCTTCTGGATGATAGCGGGGTGAACAGGCTGTAGCTCGGGTGGTTGATGTCCTTGATTATCATTTTAGCCTTCCTATGACATTGGGTGCTGTAGGTATCCTGGAGGGCGGGTAGTTTGCCCCCAGTAATGCGTTGGGCAGACCGCACCACCCTCTGGAGAGCCTTGTGGTTGCGGGCGGTGCAGTTGCCATACCAGGTGGTAATACAGCCCGACAGGATGCTTTCAATTGTGCATCTGTAAAAGTTTGAGGGTTTTAGGTGACAAGCCAAATTTCTTTAGCCTCCTGAGGTCGAAGAGGCTCTGTTGTGCCTTCTTCACCACACTGTCTGTGTGGGTGATCCATTTCAGTTTCTCAGTGATGTGTACGCCAAGGAACTTGAAGCTTTCCACATTCTCCACTACGGTCCCCTCGATGTAGATGGGGGGGGGTGCTGTTTCCTGAAGTCCACGATCATCTCCTTTGTTTTGTTGATGTTGAGTGAGGGGTTGTTTTCCAGGCACCACACTCCACGTGACCTTACCTCCTCCCTGTAGACTGTCTCGTCATCATTGGTAAATAAGCCTACTACTGTTGTGTCGTCTGCAAACTTGATTGAGTGGGAGGCGTGCTTGGCCACGCAGTCATGGGCAAACGGATTACAGGAGGGGGCTGAGCATGCCCCCTTGTGGGGCCCCAGTGTTGAGGATCAGCGGTGTGGAGGTGATGTTTCCTACCTTCACCACCTGGGGTCGGCCCGTCAGGAAGTCCAGGATCCAGTTGCACATGGCGGGGTTCAGACCCAGGGTCTCAAGCTTAATGATGAGCTTGGAGGGTACTGTGGTATTGAACGCTGAGCTATAGTCAATGAACAGCATTCTTACATAGGTATTCCTCTTGTCCAAATGGGATAGGGCAGTGTACAGAGTGATGGCGATTTTATCGTCTGTGTATCTATTGGGGCGGTAAGCAAACTTAAGTTGGTCTAGGGTGGCAGGTAAGGTGGTGGTGATATGATCCTTGACTAGTCTCTCAAAGCACTTCATGATGACAGAGGTGAGTGCTACGGGGCGGTAGTCATTAAGTTCAGTTACCTTTGCCTTCTTGGGTACAGGAACAATGGTGGCCATCTTGAAGCATGTGGGGACAACAAACTGGGATAGGGAGAGATTGAATATGCCCGTAAACACACCAACCAGCTGGTCTGCGCATGCTCTGAGGACACGGCTAGGGATGCCGTCTGGGCCGGCAGCCTTGCGAGGGTTAACACGTTTTAAATGTTTTACTCACGTCAGCCATGGAGAAGGAGAGCCCACAGTCCT
This sequence comes from Salmo salar, assembly GCF_965601325.2. Lineage (NCBI taxonomy): Eukaryota > Metazoa > Chordata > Actinopteri > Salmoniformes > Salmonidae > Salmo > Salmo salar. The sequence goes on from NC_138318.1 coordinate 34,258,203, forward strand.
TGGTAGCTGGCCGTGTCGGTGGCACTGTGTTATTCTCAGTGTGCGAAGAATGTGTTTAGCCTGTCCGGAAGCAAGACGTCGGTGTCTGTGACGTGGCTTGTTTTCCTTTTGTAGTCCGTGATTGTCAGTGTCCCTGCCACATACGTCTTGTGTCTGAGCCGTTGAATTGCAACTCCACTTTCTCTGTATTGACGTTTAGCTTGTTTGATTGCGTGTAGTCTAGTCAGCCCCAGTCTAGTCAGCCCATTACATTGTTGGTCTAGTCAGCCCCAGTCTAGTCAGCCCCAGTCTAGTCAGCCCATTTACATTGTTGGTCTAGTCAGCCCCAGTCTAGTCAGCCCCAGTCTAGTCAGCCCATTACATTGTTGGTCTAGTCAGCACCAGTCTAGTCAGCCCCAGTCTAGTCAGCCCATTACATTGTTGGTCTAGTCAGCCCCAGTCTAGTCAGCCCCAGTCTAGTCAGCCCATTACATTGTTGGTCTAGTCAGTGTAGTCTAGTCAGCTCCAGTATAGTAATCAAATGTATTTATAAAGCCCTTCTTACATCAGCTGATATCTCAAAGTGCTGTACAGAACCCAGCCTTAAACCCCAAACAGCAAGCAATGCAGGTGTAGAAGCACGGTGGCTAGGAAAAACTCCCTAGAAAGGCCAGAACCTAGGAAGAAACCTAGAGAGGAACCAGGCTATGAGGGGTGGCCAGTCCTCTTCTGGCTGTGCCGGGAGTAGATTATAACAGAACATGGCCAAGATGTTCAAATGTTCATAGATGACCAGCAGGGTCTAATAATAATAATAATAATAATAATAATAATAATAATCATCATCACAGTGGTTGTTGAGGGTGCAACAGGTCAGCACCTCAGGAGTAAATGTCAGTTGGCTTTTCATAGCCGATCATTCAGAGCATCTCTACCGCTCCTGCTGTTTCTAGAGTTGAAAACAGCAGGTCTGGGACAGGTAGCACGTCTGGTGAACAGGTCAGGGTTCCATAGCCGCAGGCAGAACAGTTGAAACTGGAGCAGCAGTACGGCCAGGTGGCCTGGGGACAGCAAGGAGTCATCAGGCCAGGTAGTCCTGAGGCATGGTCCTAGGGCCCAGGTCCTCCTAGAGAGAGAGCATACTTTAATTCACATAGGACACCGGATAAGACAGGAGAAATACTTCAGATATAACAGACTGACCCTAGCCCCCCGACACAAACTACTGCAGCATAAATACTGGAGGCTGAGACAGGAGGGGTCAGGAGACACTGTGGCCCCATCCGATGATACCCCCGGACAGGGCCAAACAGGCAGTGTATATAACCCCACCCACTTTGCCAAAGCACAGCCCCCACACCACTAGAGGGATATCTTCAACCACCAACTTACCATCCTGAGACAAGGCCGAGTATAGCCCACAAAGATCTCCGCCATGGCACAACCCAAGGGGAAGATCACGTCAGTGACTCAACCCACTCAAGTGACGCACCCCTCCTAGGGACGGCATGGAAGAGCAGCAGTAAGCCAGTGACTCAGCCCCTGTAATAGGGTTAGAGGCAGAGAATCCCAGTGGAGAGAGGGGAACCGGCCAGGCAGAGACAGCAAGGGCGGTTTGTTGCTCCAGTGCCTTTCCATTCACCTTCACACTCTGGGCCAGACTACACTCAGTCTAGTCTAGTCGGCCCCAGTCTAGTCGGCCCCAGTCTAGTCGGCCCATTACATTGTTGGTCTACCCAGTGTAGTCTAGTTAGCCCCAGGGAGGAATGGATGGGAGGAGGAGTGTTGGGATGGAGGGATAGGAGGGACGTCAACGCTCTGCTGCGGCATGAAGCAGAAACGCTTTTCCAGCCTGCTCACTTTCATTATCCACATGCCCCATGATTCTCTGTCTCCTTGTGTGTCAGTTGGCTTTTCATAGCCAAGCATTGAGGTCGAGAGACAAAACCTAAGATCGCACAGGACACTAGATAAGACAGGAGAATTACACCAGATATGACAGACTGACCCTGTTTTTGGGGGTTCCAGTAAAGATTCTAGCATCTGTATTTATCACTAGCAGTGATAAAGTTTTAGTGTCTTGTCCTGGTAGCTGGAGAATAGAGCTTTGCAGTAATCTAATCTTGAAGTGACAAAAGCATGGACTAGTTACTCTGCATCATTTTTTTATAAACATTTTAAGATTTTGGTAACGTTATAAGGATGGAAAAAGGCTGCTCTTGAAATATTTTATGATCGTCAAGAGATCAGGGTCCAGAGTTCAATTTCATTTGAGACGGCTGTACATCAATCGAGATACACTGTCCGATCCCACAGCCGATCTCTTTGTTTCTTGGGACCTAGAACTAGCGTCTCTTTGTCCGAGTTTAAAAGTAAAACATTTGCCGCCTTCCACTTCCTTATGTCTAAAACACAGGCTTCCAGGGTAGGCAATTTTCAGGTTTCACCATGTTTTCATTGAAATGTACAGCTGTCAGTGGTCTGCATAGCAGTGAAAGTTGACATTGTTTTTCTGAATGATGTCACCAAGAGGTAGCATATATAGTGAAAACAATAGTGGTTCTAGAACAGCATCTTGAGGAACACCGAGATCTAAACCAGGCAAGAACTTGTTCGCGTAGACCAATTTAGGGTTTCCAATCTCTCGAAAAGAATGTGGTGATCGATGGTGTCGAAAGTGGTGCTAAGGTCTAGGATCACAAGGACGGGAGCAGAGCCTCGGTCTGACACCAATAAAAGGTGGTGTCTATGAAGGGGTCTAAAACAAGAATGGAGCATGTCCTATACATTTATTTTTCTTCAGGAAGGCAGTGAGTTGCTGGGCAACAGCTTTTTTTTTTAATGTTGAGAGGAATGGGAGATTTGGAATAGGGTCCAGTAGACAGTTGGAAGAGCTCAGTGACTTTCAACGTGGCACCGTCATAGCATCGGATGCCACCTTTCCAACAAGTCAGTTCAGCAAATGTCTGCCCTGCTAGAGCTTCCCCAGTGAACTGTAAGTGCTGTTATTGTGAAGTGGAAACGTCTAGGAGCAACAACGGCTCAGCCGCTAGGTGGGTAGGCCACACAAGCTCACAAAACTGGTCCGCTGAAGCGTGAAGCTCGTAAAAATCATCTGTGCTCGGTTGCAACACTCACTACCGAGTTCCAAACTGCCTCTGGAAGCAACGTCAGCACAAGGACTGTTCGCCGGGAGCTTCATGAAATGGGTTTCCATGGCCAAGCAGCTGCACACAAACCTAATATCACTATGCGCAATGCCATACTTTGGCTGGAGTGGTGTAAAGCTCGCCGCCATTGGACTCTGGAGCAGTGGGAACGCGTTCTCTGGAGTGATGAATCACACTTCACCTTCTGGCAGTCCGACGGATGTATCTGGGTTTGTCGGATGCCAGGCGAATTCTACATGCCGAATGCGTAGTGGCAGCTGTAAAGTCTGGTGGAAGAGGAATAATGGTCTGGGGCTGGTTTTCATGGTTTGGGCTAGGCCCCTTAGTTCCATTGAAGGGAAGGCTTAACACTACAGTAAACAATGACGTTCTAGAAGATTCTGTGCTTCTAAAATTGTGGCAACAGTTTGGGGAAGGCCTTTTCCTGTTTCAGCATGACAATGCCCCTCTGCACAAAGCGAGGTCCATACAGAAATGGTTTGTCGAGATCGGTGTGGAAGAACTTGACTGCCCTGCACAGATTCCTGACCTCAACCCCATCGAACACCTTTGAGATGAATTGGAACTCTGCAAGCCAGGCCTAATTGTCCAACATCAGTGCCCGACCTCACTAATTCTCTTTTGGCTGAATGGAGGGGGGGTGCCAACTCCACATTAATGCCCATGACCCCCCCACATTAATGCCCATGATTTTGGAATGAATGTTCGACGAGCAGGTGTCAGATAGTGTATATAATTGATCATTAAAATAAGTGATTATTAAATGACAATTGATTGAAGAGCGTGAAAAGCAATTTATGCAGTTGCAATTGATGTCCTTAGTCAGCTACCTAAATGGAACAGTCCAGATGTTTCCTCCCTACCTTTTGCCTGTGAGACATTACATAATTTAAGTCAAACCAGAAGTGATAATCCAACAAGTCAGTAGCTACATCAATTCAAGCTATCCAGGGAAAAACACTCCCTGTCTCCCAATCACATTTTCTAAGCTATTTGGCTTTGCTGTCAAACTGAACTCCTAGGAGACATCCCAAATATCACCCTATACCCTATGGACCCTGGTCAGAAGTAGTGCAGTATATAGGGAATAGGATTCCATTTGGGATGAATACCTGCTTCCCTGTTCTAGGTTATATAAAGGGAGGGTATTTGTAAGGTGAGGGGCTCCGCTAGAGGTCACGTGGGGATAAATAATGTAGACGTCTCTAACGTGCGGCAGTGTCAGGGGAATGGAACTGCACTGCACACACAGGACTGAATAATAATATAACTTTACCCCTAAGGTGTATATGCAGTAGCTACAATACTGCAGTGATGCATCATATTTCTTTTCTCCTCCCTTTTTGGGGTGTGTGTGTGTGTGTCCTTCGTTATATCATAAATCAGTGTGATTATCTACGAAAGACAGAGCCCAAGTGCACACTAATAAGGAACACTTCCTCATGGAACATGATATGTTGAACATATGGTACTTGTAGCCTTTGGTTTGAATACAGAGACCGCTTCTTTCCTGCCATGTTATAGGCTGTGGGCAGTTGTTATAAGATTTGTCATATTTGTGTTCCTGTACTGAAGAGAAACTAACATGAGTGTCATGTATGTGAGATTTAAACATGCGTGACCTGTCATACACATCTGGAGCATAGTACATGTATGGTGTTGTGTTGCAGCTGTTTTCCAGTTGGCTATTTATGATGCTGTGTGCTTCCAGAGACAAGAGCCACAGGGTCTCAGCTTAATAATGGTACAGTCAAGCTGTTCTCCTCCCACACCAGAAATCAGACTGGTGGCCTACACACACACACACCAGTACACTCGCGCATCTACGTACACACATACTATAATGTACACACACACTCTTGGGTTAAACTTAGCCTTTAACTGTTTCAACCCTGTTATTATTCCTAAAGCATTATTCCATTATTAATAGCCCCTATTCCACCACTAGCCCGATTCCATTAATTGCCCCTATTCCAATACTAGTCCCACCACTAGCCCCTATTCCAATACTAGCCCCACTGCTAGCCCCTATTCCACCGCTAGCCCCTATTCCACCACTAGACCGATTCCATTAATTGCCCCTATTCCACTACTAGCCCCTATTCCAATACCCTTCCCACCACTAGCCCCTATTCCAATACTAGCCCCACTGCTAGCCTCTATTCCACCGCTTGCCCCTATTCCGCCGCTAGCCCCTATTCCATTAATTTCCCCTAGTCTACCGCTAGCCCCTAATACACAATCACTGACTCATAAAATATCCATTCACACAAGCGAGGACACCTTTTTATTCTGTGTGCCCTGGTCTGTCTCTCACACAGCATCGTACTAAGAACACAAATTAAATAGGCAGTCACTTTTAGTCAGAGTTCATTCACAAGTTATTCTAAGCACAAGTGGAGGCTTTTAAAAATTCAACAACTTTTCATCCGTGTCTTTGAGAAGGAAAGGATGGATGCTCAGTGATTTTGTTCCACTGCAGCAGAGGTCAGAGTCAGTCTGCCCCCACCAGCTCTCTCCATCCCTCCCTCTCTCAATCTGGACGCCCACGCCATGATGTAGGAGCCTACGCAGGCAGGCAGGCAGGTAGGAAGCCCTAGGAAAACTCACTGCCATCTCACACCGAAAGAAACGAATGGATGAAATGCATTCCGGGAGCGATTCAGAAAAAGCGAGAGGAGAGGGGAGACCAAATACGCTAGACCAACGCACAGACTGCCCAAAAATGGCTCGTTGGTGATGTCATACTGCTGAAGTTGGCATAGTCTGGCTTCCAGTGTCATAGAGGAAGGATTCTATGGCATTACCGGTTACCCTCCCTGCCCATAACAGGACATCAGGAAGGATTCTCTGGTACTACCGACTATCCTCTCTACCCATAACAGGACATTGTTCATCATACTTGTCATTCTGATACACAATTCAATTCTACATTTCTGCTCTATTTATTGAATTCCTCTCCTGCTGTCAGCAGTTGCAGTGTTCTCGGTATCCGCCCGTAGAGGATGCATGCACATTTGGAGCGATGGCCGTCCTCAAAACGCTTTAAAGTCGAAGTTAAACGGCTAAATCTGAGGTTCAGGAAATAATTATCCTTTCGCTAATGAATTGAGATGACGTGGTTTGAACCATGCTGGGCTGTGTGTGTGTGTGTGTGTGTGTGTGCCTGCGCACCTGCAGTGGTGCGCGCCAGTAGAGGCTGGTGACTTGAAAAATTGAGGAGGATGGGAGACCCCCGATTATAGGCGCGGAACACAAGGAGACAAGTGTTTCAGAAATTGTCAGACTAATTATTTGAAGCTTTAAATAAAGACATTTATAATACAATATTATGGGGAATGGAAATGAGTGGGTTAATTACACCGTGTTGGAAAGGGATCACAGCAGTGATTGAATGGGTGGATGAGGCATAAGTTAAGGTGTTCAGAGGCTTGACAAGTACAGGACAGGATTTGACTGGGAAGACTAACTATAAAGCAACACACTAACACAGTTGGATAAGAGCTAAGAATGAGTTAGTCCAAGCAAGGAGTAAAATCATTGCTGTAAAGTAATGTGATTGTGTTTGTGATTGACTCTACATACAGTAATGAGAGAACATTGACAGGGGTACTCACAGTGCTTGGAAGGGAGACATTCAATGTGCCAGTGGATTAGTGGGCACATGAGACATGGCTTCGTTTCATATTAGGAGAAAGTTGACAATAGTAGTGTTTTTATTTTGTTTAACTAGGCAAGTCGGTTAACCTCTCTGGGCTAGGCGGGACGAATTCGTCCCACCTACGTAACAGCCACTTGCAGCCTGTGGCGCGATTTTCAAAACATTAAAAATCCTATTACTTCAATTTCTCAAACATATGACTATTTTACAGCTATTTAAAGACAAGACTCTCGTTAATCTAACCACACTGTCCGATTTCAAAAAGGCTTTACAACGAAAGCAAAACATTAGATTATGTCAGCAGAGTACCAAGCCAGAAATAATCAGACACCCATTTTTCAAGCCAGCATATAATGTCACCAAAACCCAGAAGACAGCTAAATGCAGCACTCACCTTTGATGATCTTCATCAGATGACAACCCTAGGACATTATGTTATACAATACATGCATGTTTTGTTCAATCAAGTTCATATTTATATCAAAAACCAGCTTTTTACATTAGCATGTGACGTTCAGAACTAGCATACCCCCCGCAAACTTCTGGGGAATTCGCTAACATTTTACTAAATTACTCACGATAAACGTTCACAAAAAGCATAACAATTATTTTAAGAATTATAGATACAGACCTCCTCTATGCACTCGATATGTCCGATTTTAAAATAGCTTTTTGGTGAAAGCACATTTTGCAATATTCTAAGTACATAGCCCAGGCATCACGGGCTCGCTATTTAGACACCCGGCAAGTTTAGCACTCACCATAATCATATTTACTATTATAAAAGTTTCATTACCTTTTGTTGTCTTCGTCAGAATGCACACCCAGGACTGCTACTTCAATAACAAATGTTGGTTTGGTCCAAAATAATCCATCGTTATATCCGAATAGCGGCGTTTTGTTCGTGCGTTCCAGACACTATCCGAAATGGTAAAGAAGTGTCGCGCGCATGGCGCAATTCGTGACAATAAAATGCTAAATATTCCATTACCGTACTTCGAAGCATGTCAACCGCTGTTTAAAATACATTTTTACGCCATTTTTCTCGTAGAAAAGCGATAATATTCCGACAGGGAATCTCCTTTTCGGCAAACAGAGGAAAAAATCACAAAGGCGGGGGCGGTCGGGTCACGCGCATAAGCCCAGAGTCCCTTGATCGGCCACTTGAGAAAGGCGATAATGTGTTTCAGCCTGGGGCTGGAATGACGACATTGTGTTTTTTCCCGGGCTCTGAGCGCCTATGGACGACGTGGGAAGTGTCACGTTAGAGCAGAGATCCTTAGTAAAAGATAGAGATGGAAAAGAAGTTCAAGAAATGGTCAGACAGGCCACTTCCTGTAAAGGAATCTCTCAGGTTTTGACCTGCCATTTGAGTTCTGTTATACTCACAGACACCATTCAAACAGTTTTAGAAACTTTAGGGTATTTTCTATCCATATGTAATAAGTATATGCATATTCTAGTTACTGGGTAGGAGTGGTAACCAGATTAAATCGGGTATGTTTTTTTATCCAGCCGTGTCAATACTGCCCCCTAGCCCTATTAAGAACAAATTCTTATTTACACTGACGGCCTACCAGGGAACAGTGGGTTAACTTGTTTGTGTCGCTTTGCTTTATCTTGGCCAAGTCGCAGTTGTAAATGAGAACTTGTTCTCAACTGGCCTACCTGGTTAAATAAAGGTGAAATAAATTAAAATAAACAAACTGAATTGTTCAAGGGCAGAACGACAGATCTTTACCTTGTCAGCTCGGGGATTCGATCCAACAACCTTTCGGTTACTGGCCCAACACTCTAACCACTAGGCTACCTGCCGCCCCAAAAGTGTGGAGTGGAGTGGAGTGGAGTGGAGTGAAGTAGTCATCACCTCTTAATTGGGAACAGGAGGGGACTTAGCTGTAAATACAAATAGCAGATGCATTCCATTACAGCTGTGTCTTAGTAGATTTGGACAACGAGTTTCTTTATGAACGTAAACCTTCTTCAGGATCGGTGTCCCATCCACGGGATGGTTGAGCTAACGTAGGCTAATGCGATTAGCATGAGGTTGTAAGTAACAAGAACATTTCCCAGGACATAGACATATCTGATATGGGCAGAAAGCTTAAATTCTTGTTAATCTAACTGCACTGTCCAATTTATAGTAGATTTTGCAGTGAAATAATACAATGCTATTGTTTGAGGAGAGTGCACAATTTTGAACAAAGTTATTAATAAACAAATTAGGCACATTTGGGCAGTCGTGACACAAAATTTTGAACAGAATTACGATGGTTCATTGGATCAGTCTAAAACTTCCCACATACACCGGTGCCATCTAGTGGCCGACATCTAAATTGCACCTGGGCTGGAATAATACATCGTCTTTCTCTTGCATTTCAAAGATGATGGTACAAAAAAAATATGAATTTAATTTAATAATATCCCAAAAATGCTCAACTATCACTCTTCACTCATAATCTCTATCCAACAATTTCACCAAGCCTCTCAACACAGAACCCCCATAATGCTCTGTGGCACAATCCCAATACAACTCACTAGGTTTATTCTCTGATCCTAATTCTATGATTTGATGGACAACATGTCAGTTCATACTGCAAAGCTTTGATTAGTTGGAGGACGTTCTCCGGAGTCATCATAATTACCATGTATGTCTATGGAAGGGGTGAGGCCTACGATCCTCCTAGGTTTTGTATTAAAGTCAATGTAGTCAGAGGAGGACTGAAGCTAGCTGTCTTCTGGCTACACCATTGATGCTACCCCAGACAGTGTTGTTGAAGTTACTGTAGACCTTCATTGCAAAACAGTGTATTTTTAAGCAATTATTTTGTGACATATGAATATATTTAGTATAGTTTAATATAAAAGGACTTGTTTCACTATTTTTATGAAATTTCACTGAGGAGGATGGTCCTCTTCCTCCTCCGAGGAGCCTCCACTGGTGCGCGCGCATGTCCATATTCCTCTAGCTAGAGAGAGAGGACACCTTGCAGCTAGCATGGCTCCACTAGATAGAAGAACATGGAAAAAAGGCTTCTTTGTTAGATTCAGGAAGGTTTTTGCTGGGCTGAAGCTTTGTCGACAGTAAGGAAATCAGTTGGGGAGATAGATGGGATAGACAGAATTGGACAAACCCAGGGAGAATCTAATTCTGATCAGGTCAAAGGGGAAAAGTAGGGAGGGAGTTTATGCATCAGTGGATGTTGCATATACAATGCATTTAGAAGTGGATTAAATTATAACATTTTTCCGTCAATCTACTCTCAATACTCCATAATGACAAAGCAAAACAGGTTTTTAGACATTTTTGCAAATGTATAAAAAAACTCCATTAACCTTACATACTGTAGGTATTCAGACCCTTTACTCAGTACTTTGTTGATGCACCTTTTGGCAGTGGTTGATTACAGCCTCAAGTCTTGGGTATGACGCTACAAGCTTAGCACACCTATATTTGGGTAGTTTCTCCCATTCTTCTCTGCAGATCTTCTCAAGCTCTGTCAAGTTGGACAAGGAGCGTCGCTACACAGCTATTTTCAGGTCTCTCCAGAGATTATTCAGATCAGGTTCAACTCCAGGCTCTGGCTGGGCCACTCAAGGACATTCAGAGACTTGTCCTGAAGCCACTCCTGCGTTGTCTTGGCTGTGTGCTTAGGGTTGTTGTCCTGTTGGAAGGTGAACCTTCACCCCAGTCTGAGAACCTGAGCACTCTGGAGCAGGTTTTCATCAAGGATCTCTCTCTGTACTTTGTTCCGTTCATCTTTCCCTTGATCCTGACTAATCTCCCAGTCCCTGCCGCTGAAAAACAAACTCCAAGCGAGCTGTATTGTGCCTTTTACTGAGGAGTGGCCTCCGTCTGGCCACTCTACCATAAAGGCCTGATTGGTGGAGTGCTGCAGTGATGGCTGTCCTTCTGTAAGGTTCTCCCATCTCCACAGAGGAACTCTTGATCTCTGTCAGAGTGACCATTTGGGTTCTTGGTCACCTCCCTGACAATTCCTTCGACCTCATGGCTTGGTTTTTGCTCTGACATGCACTGTCAACTGTGAGACCTTATATCTCTCTATATATCACAGGTGTGTGCCTTTCCAAATCATGTCCAATCAATTGAATTTACCACAGGTGGACTCCAATCAAGTTGGAGAAAATCTCAAGGTTGATCAGTGGAAACAGGATGCACCTGAGCTCAATTTCGAGTCTCATAGCAAAGGGTCTGAATACTTTCTAAAAACCTGTTTTCGCTTTGTCGTTTATGAGTTATTGTGTGTAGATTGGTGAGGAAAACCTAATTTAATCTATTTTAGAATAAGGCTGTGAAGTAATAAAATGTGGATAAAGTAAAGGGGTCCGAATACTGTGTATATATACAGTACCGGTCAAAAGTTTGGACACCTACTCATTCAAGGGTTTTCTACATTGTAGAGTAATAGTGAAGACGACACAACTATGAAATAACACATGGAATTATGTAGTAACCCAATTTAAATTTTTTAACAAATTCAAAATGTTTTATATTTGAGGTTCTTCAAAGTTGCAACCCTTTGCCTTGACAGCTTTGCACACTCTTGACTTTCTCTCAACCAGCTTCATGAGGTAGTCACCGGGAATGCATTTAAATTAACAAGTGTGAGCGCTGTGATGAAACTGGCTCCCATGAAGACCGCCACAGGAAAGGAAGACCCAGACTTACCTTTGCTGCAGAGGATAAGTTCATTAGGAGTTACCAGCCTCAGAAATTGCAGCACAAATAAATGCTTCAGAGTTCAAATAACAGACACATCTCAACATCAACTCTTCAGAGGAGACCGCGTTAGTCAGGCCTTCATGGTCAAATCGCTACAAAGAAACCACTACCTTTTTTTCTTTTTTAAAATGTTTATTTATCCAGGCAAATAAGAACAACTTATTTACAATGACGGCCTACCCCGGCCAAACCCCGACGACGCTGGGCCAATTGTTCACCGCCCTATGGGACTCCCAATCACGTCCAGATGTGATACAGCCTGGAATCGAACCAGGGTCTGTAGTGACACCTCTTGCACTGAGAGACAGTGCCTTAGACCACTGCACCACTCGGGAGCCCAAACTACTAAAGGACGCCAATAAGAAGAGACTTGCTTGGGCCAAGAAACAGTGAGTGGTGTGAGTGTGTCCTCTAAAACCTGGCCTTGTTATGAGGACAGTGAAGGAGTTATTTTATTAGCCTGTCTGCTCCTCCATGGAAACGCCAGCCTGGCAGCACACACAGGGTAAATCCCAAATGACATGTGTGTCCCTATGTGGTGCACTACCTTTGACCAGGCCTCGTAAGGTTTTGGTCATAAGTAGTGCCCTACATAGGGTACTATATGGGAAGCAGTCGTTGTCTACTGGAGGCTTTTATTAGAGAGCTGTGAGGAGCATGAAGGGAGACAATCTGGTGGCCTGTCACACGCGCGCCGCATCAAATACAGTAAGCCCACTTGTTCACTGCCGGGCCACACACACACACACACACACACACACACACACACACACACAGCTCTACATTTTGGGGACCTCTCTGGCTTTATCTGGCAATATTTCCTGACTTTTTCCTGCCTTCTAATTGTACTCTATCTCTGAGAAGTAAGGGAGACACAGTGAGGGTGAAACGGTTGACCCCTAGGTGACCCGGTTTCTGAGTGGTTGTTGAGTTCGGCGCTCGGTGTGTATGAGGAAACTGCAGCGCCAGCGAGAGTCTTCTTCCCCTTCCAAACATCATCACAAACACCTGGTCTCTAGTTCTCAGTAGATAACTCATTATTCTGCCTGAGACGACAACATGTTCTTGTATTTCTGATAGCAAATTAATGAATTTCAGCTCTATGCCCTTGGCTCTCTCGCTTTTAAGGCTGCCTAACAAATTACACCATTTAACCTTTACGTTGCACTACTTCTGACTAAGGCCCATAGGGAATCGGGTTCCATTTGGGACGAATCACACTGGAGATGGATGAAGAGGGAGGTAGAGAGAGAGGGAGGTAGAGAGAGAGGGAGGTAGAGAGAGAGGGAGGTAGAGGAGAGAGAGAGGGAGGTAGAGAGAGAGGGAGGGAGGTAGAGAGAGAGGGAGGGAGGTAGAGAGAGAGGGAGGGAGGGAGGTAGAGAGGGAGGGAGGTAGAGATCACCTCAGACCTGGGCTCTGTGATCACAGCTCTCTGAGGGTCCTTAGAGAGAGAGAGGGAGAGGGGGAGGTAGAGAGAGGGGGAGGTAGAGGGAGAGAGGGAGGTAGAGAGATCACCTCAGACCTGGGCTCTGTGATCACAGCTCTCCGAGGGTCCATAGCTGTCTTTAGTATTTTAATCAAAGACGCAGCACTAACACCTGTTTTCTCTGGTAGCGTTCTCTCAACTCTTATCTGCCGTCAGTCTGTGAAACTCTTCTACTCATGTCTGTCAACTGAACATTTTTCAGTCATTTTTGTTGTTGTTGTAAGACTGAGAGGGAGGGAGAGAATTCACAGCTTGTCTGTGCTTCATAGCTGGTATGTGTGAAATCCACAAGCTTTGCCGATTGTTCTGTAGTTTTTTTTTTTTTCTTCCACTGCAGCAATAAGTGATGAAGTGTCAATATGCTTTCAACAGCCTGCTGGACTTTGTCAAATATGTCCTTGAGCTGGTATGCCACCCGTCCTCTGCCAGATAGTGACTTAATGAACCTGTTAATATAGTAGAATACTGGGCTCTGTGGTACACACGTGTGTACACACACACACACACACACACACACACACACACACACACACACACACACACACACACACACACACCTCCATGCCAACCAGTGAAGAGGAAAGGACGCAATGACCGACCTCTGTTCTGAATCACATAAAAGCCAATTACAAGCTATTTAAGAGCACCATGTACCCACTCCAGCAACAACCTTACTTTACACTGTTGTTCCCTCATGCTGAGTAGACCTGGAGTTTTCTCTGGGGGTTCAGTTATCTGTGAATGTGACGCTGTTCCTATGTGACTTTGTGACGTTGAGTCTTTCACATCAGCCTGTCCTCTCTGAGATTACTCTCATTCTCACCCAGCTCTTGGTGTGAATCTAACATTTCCGACTCTTTTCCCTCAGTCTCATCTCAGACGCTCATTCTCAGTTTCCCCAATTTGAGAATTAGCTAACATTTACATTTGAGTCATTTAGCAGATGTTCTTATCCAGAGCAACTTAGTTAGTGCATTCATCTTCAGATAGCTAGGTGGGACAACCACATCTCAGGTATGGTAAGTACTTGTTTTCTCAATAGAGTAGCTATCAGCAAAGCCAGTGCTTTTGGGGAAAAGTCCAGTGCGACTGTTAGTTGACAAAAGTCAAGGGTGTTATTTTTTTTGTGAGGGGGGGGGGGGGGGTTCTATGGGATTATTTAAGATACTCTTTGAAGAGGTAGGGTTTCAGATGTTTTGGGAAGATGGGCAGGGATCTGGTGTCCTAGTGCCAGGGGGAAGCATGTTCCACCATTGGTGTTCCGGGACAGAGAAGAGCTTGGACTGGGCTGAGCCACAAACAACCCTTAACAACAACACTCTGTGACCATACACAAGAGGGGAGGGTAACACAAAACGTACTAATGTCTCTGGGTTTCGCTCTGTAGGACCAGAACCAGCGTCTGGAACACGTGTGTGTGTGTGTGTGTGTGTGTGTGTGTGTGTGTGTGTGTGTGTGTGTGTGTGTGTGTGTGTGTGTGTGTGTGTGTGTGTGTGTGTGTGTGACCTCTTGTGAAAAATACATAAACAAACCGTGGTAACGCCTGGTAATGATATGCTAGGTCTACTGTGTGTTCAGTCACTACTGCTAGGATGAACACTAGGCTCTACTTTCAGGTTATACGTCCTGTCTAGGAAACACACTAGGCTCTAGTATTAGGAAACACACTAGGCTCTACTTTTAGGTTATACGTCCTGTCTAGGAAACACACTAGGCTCTAGTATTAGGAAACACACTAGGCTCTAGTATTAGGTTATATGTCCTGTCTAGGAAACACACTAGGCTCTAGTTTTAGGTTATACGTCCTGTCTAGGGAAACACACTAGGCTCTAGTATTAGGAAACACACTAGGCTCTACTTTTAGGTTATACGTCCTGTCTAGGGAAACACACTAGGCTCTAGTTTTAGGTTATACGTCCTGTCTAGGAAACACACTAGGCTCTAGTTTTAGGTTATACGTCCTGTCTAGGAAACACACTAGGCTCTAGTATTAGGTTATACGTCCTGTCTAGGAAACACACTAGGCTCTACTTTTAGGTTATACGTCCTGTCTAGGAAACACACTAGGCTCTAGTTTTAGGTTATACGTCCTGTCTAGGAAACACACTAGGCTCTAGTTTTAGGTTATACGTCCTGTCTAGGAAACACACTAGGCTCTAGTATTAGGTTATACGTCCTGTCTAGGAAACACACTAGGCTCTAGTATTAGGTTATACGTCCTGTCTAGGAAACACACTAGGCTCTACTTTTAGGTTATACATCCTGTCTAGGAAACACACTAGGCTCTACTTTTAGGTTATACGTCCTGTCTTCTCTCCCCGGGCTAGTAACATTTTCCTGTTTTGATGCAGAGATAAAAGTTTATAGAGCGTTAAACGACAACAAAATATTTCTCCAACATGTCTAGTTTTTCAAGACACTGACTCCTGAGCCGTGAACTGTGTCTATCCTTTTCTCCAGAGATGGTCTTTTGTCATTCACGCATTATAAACACAGTTATTTGTGTGTATTATAAATACACAAACACTTTTCTTTCTCTAATTACCTTTTTCACTCATCACTAGATTCTGAGAGCAACGTAATGAATGACAAACCGCTCCACGACCCCTAGAAGCCAATTGCGTCTTGTTGAAAGGGGAAAATAGAAGAGAAAAAAAGTGATTTACCAGGCTCTTGAGGGGACATCTTAAGAATCTAATCGATCGCAGTGGACAAGACAAATGGTGTACCAAATGACCTAATCCCTATACAGTGGACAAGACAAATGGTGTACCAAATTACCTAATCCCTATACAGTGGACAAGACAAATGGTGTACCAAATGACCTAATCCCAAAACAGTGGACAAGACAAATGGTGTACCAAATGACCTAATCCCTATACAGTGGACAAGACAAATGGTGTACCAAATGACCTAATCCCAAAACAGTGGACAAGACAAATGGTGTACCAAATGACCTAATCCCTATACAGTGGACAAGACAAATGGTGTACCAAATGACCTAATCCCTATACAGTGAACCCACTTCTTACCAGAGCCCTATGTTTAAGTTTTTATATCATTTAACGAGGCAAGTCAGTTAAGAACAAATTCTTATTTACAATGACAGTCTACACCGGCCAAACCCGGACCATGCTGGGCCAATTGTGCGCCGCCCTATGGGACTCCCAATCACAGCCCGGATGTGATACAGCCTGGATTCAAACCAGGGACTGTAGTGTCACCTCTTGCACTCAGATGCAGTGCCTTAGACTGCTGTGCCACTTGGGAGCCCATGCACAAGTACAGTGAAATGCCTTTCTTGCAAGCGTTAAACCCAACAATGCAGTAATCAATATCAATGTAGAACTAAAAATAGCATAAGGTAGAACAGAGTTCAGTACCATACTATATACAGGCTCAGTTAATACCATACAATATACAGGCTCAGTTAATACCATACAATATACAGGGTCAGTTAATACCATACTATATACAGGGTCAGTTAATACCATATTATATACAGGCTCAGTTAATACCATACTATATACAGGCTCAGTTAATACCATACAATATACAGGGTCAGTTAATACCATACTATATACAGGGTCAGTTAATACCATATTATATACAGGGTCAGTTTCAGTGCCATATTATATACAGGGTCAGTTTCAGTACCATATTATATACAGGGTCAGTTCAATACCATACTATATACAGGGTCAGTTCAATACCATACTATATACAGGGTCAGTTAATACCATACTATATACAGGGTCAGTTTCAGTACCATATTATATACAGGGTCAGTTTCAGTACCATATTATATACAGGGTCAGTTTCAGTACCATACTATATACAGGCTCAGTTCAATACCATACTATATACAGGGTCAGTGTCAGTGCCATATTATATACAGGGTCAGTTCAATACCATACTATATACAGGGTCAGTTCAATACCATACTATATACAGGGTCAGTTAATACCATACTATATACAGGATTAGTTTCAATACCATATTATATACAGGGTCAGTTTCAGTACCATATTATATACAGGGTCAGTTCAATACCATACTATATACAGGGTCAGTTAATACCATATTATATACAGGGTCAGTTTCAGTACCATATTATATACAGGGTCAGTTCAGTACCATACTATATACAGGGTCAGTTTCAGTACCATATTATATACAGGGTCAGTTCAATACCATACTATATACAGGGTCAGTTTCAGTACCATATTATATACAGGGTCAGTTCAATACCATACTATATACAGGGTCAGTTAATACCATATTATATACAGGGTCAGTTTCAGTACCATACTATATACAGGGTCAGTTCAATACCATACTATATACAGGGTCAGTTAATACCATACTATATACAGGATTAGTTTCAATACCATATTATATACAGGGTCAGTTTCAGTACCATATTATATACAGGGTCAGTTCAATACCATACTATATACAGGGTCAGTTAATACCATATTATATACAGGGTCAGTTAATACCATATTATATACAGGGTCAGTTTCAGTACCATATTATATACAGGGTCAGTTCAATACCATATTATATACAGGGTCAGTTTCAGTACCATATTATATACAGGGTCAGTTTCAGTACCATATTATATACAGGGTCAGTTTCAGTACCATACTATATACAGGCTCAGTTCAATACCATACTATATACAGGGTCAGTGTCAGTGCCATATTATATACAGGGTCAGTTCAATACCATACTATATACAGGGTCAGTTCAATACCATACTATATACAGGGTCAGTTAATACCATACTATATACAGGATTAGTTTCAATACCATATTATATACAGGGTCAGTTTCAGTACCATATTATATACAGGGTCAGTTCAATACCATACTATATACAGGGTCAGTTAATACCATATTATATACAGGGTCAGTTTCAGTACCATATTATATACAGGGTCAGTTCAGTACCATACTATATACAGGGTCAGTTTCAGTACCATATTATATACAGGGTCAGTTCAATACCATACTATATACAGGGTCAGTTTCAGTACCATATTATATACAGGGTCAGTTCAATACCATACTATATACAGGGTCAGTTAATACCATATTATATACAGGGTCAGTTTCAGTACCATACTATATACAGGGTCAGTTCAATACCATACTATATACAGGGTCAGTTAATACCATACTATATACAGGATTAGTTTCAATACCATATTATATACAGGGTCAGTTTCAGTACCATATTATATACAGGGTCAGTTCAATACCATACTATATACAGGGTCAGTTAATACCATATTATATACAGGGTCAGTTAATACCATATTATATACAGGGTCAGTTTCAGTACCATATTATATACAGGGTCAGTTTCAGTACCATATTATATACAGGGTCAGTTCAATACCATATTATATACAGGGTCAGTTTCAGTACCATATTATATACAGGGTCAGTTCAATACCATACTATATACAGGGTCAGTTAATACCATATTATATACAGGGTCAGTTTCAGTACCATATTATATACAGGGTCAGTTCAATACCATATTATATACAGGGTCAGTTTCAGTACCATACTATATACAGGGTCAGTTTCAGTACCATATTATATACAGGGTCAGTTTCAGTACCATATTATATACAGGGTCAGTTCAATAGCATACTATATACAGGGTCAGTTAATACCATACTATATACAGGGTCAGTTAATACCATACCATATACAGGGTCAGTTAATACCATACCATATACAGGGTCAGTTAATACCATACTATATATACATGGTAAGTTAATACATGCTATATACAGGGTCAGTTTCAGTACCATACTATATACAGGCTCAGTTAATACCATACTATATACAGGGTCAGTTCAATACCATACTATATGCAGGGTCAGTTAATACCATACTATATGCAGGGTCAGTTAATACCATACTATATATACATGGTAAGTTAATACATAATATATACAGGGTGAGTTTCAGTACCATACTATATACAGGGTCAGTTTCAGTACCATACTATATACAGGGTCAGTTTCAGTACCATACTATATACAGGGTCAGTTTCAGTGCCATACTATATACAGGGTCAGTTTCAGTGCCATATTATATACAGGGTCAGTTTCAGTGCCATACTATATACAGGGTCAGTTTCAGTGCCATACTATACACAGTGTCAGTTCAGTGCCATACTATATACAGGGTCAGTTCAATACCATATTATATACAGGGTCAGTTAATACCATACTATATACAGGGTCAGTTAATACCATACTATATACAGGATCAGTTCAATACCGTACTATATACAGGGTCAGTTCAAACCATACTATATACAGGGTCAGTTAATACCATACTATATACAGGGTCAGTTAATACCATATTATATACAGGGTCAGTTCAATACCATACTATATACAGGGTCAGTTAATACCATATTATATACAAGGTCAGTTCAGTACCATACTATATACAGGGTCAATTCCTATACCGTATCTACAATGTGCAGGGATACTGGTGTGATGGGGGAATATGTATAGAGGTAAGGTGACTAGGCATCAGGATATATGATGTGTGTGTGTGTGTGTGTGTGTGGCCCTGTGAGTGTGCATAGAGACAGGGTAAAAATGTAAATACAAGGTTCAACTCAGATAGCTAACATAATGGCTACACGGACCATTTAAACGGAACAAAAATATAAAAGGGACATGCAACAATTTCAAATGTTTTACTAATTTACAGTTCATATAAGGAAACCAGTCAATTGAAATTAATTGATTAGGCCCTAATCTATGGATTTCACATGACTAGGCAGGGGTGCAGGCTGGGAGGGCATAGGCCCACCCACTTGGGAGCCAAGCTCACCCACTGGGTAGCCAGACCCAGTCAATCAGAATACTGACAGAAATACTCCTCAGTTTCATCAGGTGTCTGGGTGGCTGGTCTCAGACGATCCCGCAGGTGAAGAAGCCGGATGTGGAGGTCCTGGGCTGGCGTGGTTACACTTCGTCTGCTCTAAAACGACGTTGGAGGCAGCTTATGACAAATTAACATTAAATTCTCTGGCAACAGCTCTGGGGGACGTTCCTGCAGTCAGCATGCCAATTGCACGCTCCCTCAACTTGAGACATCTGTTGAATTGTGTTGTGTGACACAACTGCACATTTTAGTGGCCTTTTATTTTACCCCGCACAGGGTGCACCTGTGTAATGATCATGCTGTTTAATCAGCTTCTTGATATGCCACACCTGTCAGATGGATGGATTATCTTGGCAAAGGAGAAATGCTCACTAACAGGGATGTAAACACATTTGTGCACAACATTTGAGAGAAATAAGCTTTTTTTTTGTGCATATGGGACATTTATTGGATATTTTATTACAGTTAATGAAACATGGGACCAACACTTTACATGTTGGGTTTATATTTTTGTTCATTATAGTTAGATATTTAGCAGTCATATGGTTTTGGGGATAGATGCGCTTTAGGACCCTGTTGGCGTCAGACTTGATGCACCGGTACCGCTTGCTGTGCGGAAACAGAGAGAACATCTGTCTTTGGTGGCTGGAGTCTTTAATGATTTCCCTTCCTTTGACACCACCTGGTATACACTGAGTCTACAAAACATTAAGAACATGTGCTCTTTCCATGACATAGACTGACCGGGTCATTCCAGGTGAAAACTATGATCACTGATTTTTTTAAGTGTTAAATCCACTTCAGTCAGTGTAGATGAAGGGGAGGAGACAGATTAAATAGACAATTGAGAGCTGGATTGTGTATGTGTGCCATTCAGAGGGTGAATGGGAAAGACAAAAGATTTGAAGTGCCTTTTGAACGGGGTATGGTAATAGGTGCCAGACGCACCTGTTTGTGTCAAGAACTGCAACGCTGCTGAGTTTTTCATGCTCAGCAGTTTCCTGTGTGTATCAAGAACGTTCCACCACCCAAAGGACATCCAGCCAACTTGACACAACTGTGGGAAGTATTGGAGTCAACATGGGACAGAATCCCTGTGGAATGCTTTTGACACCTTGTAGAGTCCATCCCCCTACGAACTGAGGCTGTTCTGAGGGTAAAAAGAGAGGGGATACAATGCAATATTAGGAAGGTGTTCTTAATGTTTTGTACACTCAGTGTAGAGGTCTTGGATGGCCCTGGTCAAAAGTAGTGCATTATATAGGAAATAGGATGCCATTTGGGACCACAGGCCCTGAGTGGACAAGACGAAGCAGCTGGGACCATTAATCGTGTTAATTGTCTATTTTTTTAAGATGGGGCCCCACTAAGACCACAAAACAATACGCTTTAGTCTCTCTAAGCTTCAGATGTTGTTATCTGGGCTGATTATGGTTAAGAAGCTTAGGTACCCTGCTGGGACAGGAGAGAGAAACAGGCAGACCAATATTTCAGATGTCAGGATGGAGTAGCATTAGATTAGACAAACACAGGCACATAGCTGCGGGAAGTAGTTTCGGGGTGCTGTGATTTATTTATTTTTTGCTGGGGGGGTGCAGAGAAAGAAATGCCCTTGCTGAAAACGTCTATATCAGTCTGTTAATACAGGACTAGTAAAGGCCCAATGCACTGCTTTTATGAAGAAGAAAAAATGACTTAATGTATTTGAGTGTTGACCAGCATTTGTATCTTCAGTCTGTTAATTATCTCTACAAAACAGTTAATCTGATAATACTTGTGGAATATAAAAATACTTGCTTGATATGTTTTCCCGTTTTCTTGAAATATTTAGCAAATGCAACTTATTTCTATGAAAAATTGAAATGGTCTATTCATTCCTTTTCCCATGTTAGTAGACACACTTATCCAAAGCAACTTACAGTAGTGAGTGAGTGCATTTTTCATACCGGTCACCCGTGGGAATCAAACCCACAACCCTTGCGTTGCAAGCGTCTTCCTCTACGAAATGAGCCACAGCGTCACAAACCGCTTGATGGCTGAATGTATTCAATTACTGGATTGGTCATTGTTTTCTTCATGGTGATGGAAGGTCTACAGGTACAAACCAAGATGACCGGCCTATGTACAATACATTTACATGAAGTGGTTTTGTAAGGATGGTAATATTTTCTATGTTATTTGATCAAGAAAAATATTTAATTAGATGTGGATGTTTTTGTATTTTTGTCCATAACTTTTTTGCCAAAGTGGAGATGCTGAAAATATGTTTTTGCCCATGCTACAAAAAAATATGTTTTTGCCCATGCGTCTATAATCGGTCTGCTAATACTTGTAAAGGCCCAGGGCACTACTTTTGTGAATTTTTAAAAATAAAAATATATATAAATTAAAAAACATTATTCTGATTTATCAGGGTGTGCAGCAGCACCGCTACTTCCCACAGCTATGATGTGCATCTGCTTGAACACACACACAGTAATCTTCATGTGATGTAGTCACATTGTTCAAAGCATGGTGCTGTTATATCCTACCTCCCCTTCATTTTGTTCCCGCCCACTAATCTAGTTAATCATGTTGCTGTATTTTATCCCTTGATGGAGAGTGGTATTATCATGGTGGGGGGGAGGAGGAGGAGGAGGAGGAGGAAGGTGGTTGATGGATGGACAGTGGTATTAGCATGGTGGGGGTGGAGGGGGGAGGAGGAGGAGGAGGAAGGTGGTTGATGGATGGACAGTGGTATTAGCATGGTGGAGGAGGAGGAGGAGGAAGGTGGTTGATGGATGGACAGTGGTATTATCATGGTGGGGGTGGAGGGAGGAGGAGGAGGAGGAGGAAGGTGGTGGTTGGATGGACAGTGGTATTGTCATGGTGGGGGTGGAGGGAGGAGGAGGAGGAGGAGGAGGAAGGTGGTGGTTGGATGGACAGTGGTATTGTCATGGTGGGGGTGGAGGGAGGAGGAGGACGAGGAGGAAGGTGGTGGTTGGATGGACAGTGGTATTGTCATGGTGGGGGTGGAGGGAGGAGGAGGAGGACGAGGAGGAAGGTGGTGGTTGGATGGACAGTGGTATTAGCATGGAGGAGGAGGAGGAAGGTTGTTGATGGATGGACAGTGGTATTATCATGGTGGGGGTGGGAGGAGGAGGAGGAGGAGGAGGAAGGTTGTTGATGGATGGACAGTGGTATTATCATGGTGGGGGTGGAAGGAGGAGGAGGAGGAAGGTGGTGGTTGGATGGACAGTGGTATTAGCATGGTGGGGGTGGAGGAGGAGGAGGAGGAGGAAGGTTGATGGATGGACAGTGGTATTAGCATGGTGGTGGAGGAGGAGGAGGAGGAAGGTGGTTGATGGATGGACAGTGGTATTAGCATGGTGGTGGAGGAGGAGGAGGAAGGTGGTTGATGGATGGACAGTGGTATTAGCATGGTGGTGGAGGAGGAAGGTGGTTGATGGATGGACAGTGGTATTAGCATGGAGGGAGGAGGAGGAGGAGGAGGAAGATGGTTGATGGATGGACAGTGGTATTAGCATGGTGGGGGAGGAGGAGGAGGAAGGTGGTTGATGGATGGACAGTGGTATTAGCATGGTGGGAGGAGGAGGAGGAAGGTGGTTGATGGATGGACAGTGGTATTAGCATGGTGGGGGGGGAGGAGGAGGAGGAAGGTGGTTGATGGATGGACAGTGGTATTAGCATGGTGGGGGAGGAGGAGGAGGAGGAGGAGGAAGGTGGTTGATGGATGGACAGTGGTATTAGCATGGTGGTGGAGGAGGAAGGTGGTTGATGGATGGACAGTGGTATTAGCATGGAGGGAGGAGGAGGAGGAAGATGGTTGATGGATGGACAGTGGTATTAGCATGGTGGGGGAGGAGGAGGAGGAAGGTGGTTGATGGATGGACAGTGGTATTAGCATGGTGGGAGGAGGAGGAGGAAGGTGGTTGATGGATGGACAGTGGTATTAGCATGGTGGGGGGGGAGGAGGAGGAGGAAGGTGGTTGATGGATGGACAGTGGTATTAGCATGGTGGGGGAGGAGGAGGAGGAGGAGGAGGAAGGTGGTTGATGGATGGACAGTGGTATTAGCATGGTGGGAGGAGGAGGAGGAGGAGGAAGGTGGTTGATGGATGGACAGTGGTATTAGCATGGTGGGAGGAGGAGGAATGTGGATGATGGATAGAGGAAGTTGTAGGGTGGTGGGTGGACATTGTGATCCTCTGGTGGTCTCAGTGTGATGAATCAGCACTGTCCTCCTTGGCATGGAACCAGACCTATAAATGGTGCTATTATACAGGGTAGAGGGAGGGATGGGGAGTGGTGTGTGTATTCGTGCTTGTCCAATATGGAAAAATGTTGTGCTATGTTGCTCACTGATTGAGTTCAGTAAACGTGTCGATTCAGTGGAGACATATTGAGATACATTGTCATTTTCCCCTCGACAGCGAGGCCAGAGGTTCTTCATCGATTGATGAGATGGAGAGTGCTTTGGAAACCAGCCAAAACCAGACTGAGAGGTTGGAAGCTGACGCCGACATATTTATCTACCTCGCTGTGTTCCGCCTCAGGCAGTGGAATAACCACTGCTATGTTCCTACCCTGGCTTTCATAGGCATTCTGGATGGAATGAGGGGAGGGAGGCCTCTGTATGCCTTTCACTGTCCTTTTGTTAGGGGGATTGTACTGTACTGGCTATGCGCGTGTGTGTGTGTGTGTCCGTCTGTGTGTGGCTGGTTGGTTGGTTAAAGATTAAGTGTGTGTACTGTGCAGCTAACAATGTAATCGCTTCCCAAATAATGTCCTACCATCTTGTGTGTACTTTTAACACTTTTGCATTACATGCTGTTTTTGTGGATTTTAACACCTGAATCCGGTCCAATACTTGTTGGAAGGTTCCCATCCTTCCCTTCTCCTACATCCCCTTTTCACTTAGTCAGCTTGATGACCTTACCACTTCCTGATAAGCCTCTTTATGCTGTGATGTCATTAAAGAAAGACCGTTCTAGAATGTTCTCCTTAGTTCTATAGGAAGTATCAACCTATCCCCTTGGTTCTACCCTCACCTCCTTTCCTTCCCCACTTGTTTCATAACCACAGTTACTGACCTGTGAAAGACCTGAGTGACCACATAAATAATAGAATGGCTTAGGGCAGCATACTACTCACAGCGAGTAGGATGGCCTTAGATATTACAAATGGATAGTCAATTAATTCCAATAAATCATCACCTTGTGAATGTCTGCAAAGTCAATATTTGATTGAACACAATCGGTGTGTGTGTGGTGGGTAACCCATCGTGTGTCTCATTCCTATATCTGGGGACCTATTTGGAAACGGGTCTCGTCTCTGGGGTAGTTTGATCTGTCTCTGTCTCTCCAGGTCTTTTCTATCCGTTCGTCGCTCAAACTATATATTTTTGTTCCTTTTTTACAATGCATTGCATATTCAGAAGAGGCAGCATGTAGGTATCTTAAAACGAACGCATTTAATCTCCCTGGCTGCATGAATCACCCTTTACTCTCTCTCTCTTCTCTTCTCTTTTTGTTTTAGGCTTTTCTCTCGGTTCTGCTTTTTGTTTGGAGTATTTCTGTGTTTTATTTAGTGAAAAGCACTCGCTTTCTCTCTTAGTATAAAGATTGACAAATTCCTGTGTGGAACAAATTTTTATTTGTTTATATCTCATATGGAGTATTTGTATGTTCTCAATACTATTAATATGAAGCTAATATTATCATTGATACTTTGATTTACATTCTCTGTTTCTGTTGTGTTCTTGTTCTATTCCTTTTCAGTGTTTTTCAATTCCGTTTTGCTCGTGACTTGACTAACGTTCCATCCTGTTCATTATTCATCCTCCTCCTCTCCTCCCTTGTCTCCCTCCCTTTTTTTGTTTGGCTGCATGGTCTTGTTTTGCACGTTGATGTAGCTTTCAGCGACACCTTGGAAGATTTAATATAATTCTCTCTGTCTTTCTTCCCATTTTTCTTTCCCGGTCTGTCTTCTCTTTAGGGGACGTACTGTTTCAGATGGCTGAGGTCCACAGGCAGATCCAGATGCAGCTTGAAGATATGGTGAGGAGAACTGGATGATGAGGATGATGAATTTGTATTCGGATATTGAATTAGAATTTTATATTTTAGAATTTGTAATGCACAAATGTAATCATTGAATTCATAAATTGAACTTTTATTATTATTGCATTTAAAATTCTTTCAGTTTGATTGAATATTCAAATTAAATATGTAGATATTGCATTCATTGTCTGTTTATCAAAGTTTCACATATTCAACTTTTCAGATGCATTGAAATTCAGTTTCAAATTTAGTTCTCTATATTCAGACTCAAAACCAGAGATGACATCCTGGTACTTTTCCAGCCAGGAGAGGTAGAGGAGAACAGATAGAATCAAACGCTCTCTCTGGTAAACCCAAGCTACTGGCAGTTGCTGAAGCCAAAATGGCATGTTGAATTTATTTTCTTCCTGTGAATTTGGCACTACCGTTTGAACTGGTTTGGCTATAAGCTATTATAAGCCCATTCCTGAAAGGCAAGACTCTCTGGAACATGGACGTGCCTTCTGTCCCCTCTATGATGATCACAGGCCGCGCAGGACCAGTTACATGCTGACCACACTGCCCATGTTACAGGACCAGTTACATGCTGACCACACTTCCCATGTTACAGGACCAGTTACATGCTGACCACACTTCCCATGTTACAGGACCAGTTACATCCTGACCACACTGTCCATGTTACAGGACCAGTTACATGCTGACCACACTGCCCATGTTACAGGACCAGTTACATGCTGACCACACTGCCCATGTTACAGGACCAGTTACATGCTGACCACACTGTCCATGTTACAGGACCAGTTACATGCTGACCACACTGCCCATGTTACAGGACCAGTTACATGCTGACCACACTGCCCATGTTACAGGACCAGTTACATGCTGACCACACTGCCCATGTTACAGGACCAGTTACATGCTGACCACACTGTCCATGTTACAGGACCAGTTACATGCTGACCACACTGCCCATGTTACAGGACCAGTTACATGCTGACCACACTGCCCGTGGACACATTAGAAGGGAGTGTCACAAAAAAAAGTATTTGTCCCCCATAAGAATATATTTGAATAGCCCCACATCAATGAGTCTGAATGCAATATAAATTCGATGTAGTTTCAAACGATGAAATACAAATACATTTTATGAATTTAATTACTAAATTCAAATTCAATATCCTATGGAATTCAAATATAATTTGTTGGTACTGAAATTGCTCCATAGATAAGGAGGAGGAGGATGATGATGAGGAAGCTGCTTCATTTCTTACAAATGCTCCAGCTTACGTCTCACCCAATCGATGCCTGAAAAATGTAGAGACTGTCATTTGATCTACGGTCAGTGAGGACTACCCACAACCTCCTCCGAAGCACCTGTCTCACACACTACCGCCTCTGATCGTTCTGTCCAGAGGAACAAAAGGTGTGACGGGGCCGCACTCAAAAAGATGTCGCATAAAGCTCATTTCATTGCTTAGTTCAGAGGAACAGGAAATGACATCCAGAGCTTATGTCAGAACAACATAGAACAGAGCGCTACTGTACACACACACACACAAACAATCAACTACTGGCCTTTTAACTACTGTTTGTATATACTCTCACATCTCGCCTGTTCCTGCTCTTTCAGCACACAGCCAACTGATAGAAGTTAAGAAAATATTACTTCCTGAGACTTGGCGCTACTGACTAGGACGATAAGGGAAGAAAACAAAACCTAACGACTTCAAAAGTCAATTGTGAACATGCACTTCCTTACACACACACACACACAATCTCAACACTGGTATGAAGTTAGACATAATTCACATACTGGTACTATACAACTGTCCCTGGTCCTTTGAGTCAGGTCCGATATCAAGACAATCTTGGCTCCTCAAGTCATGTTGACACCACAACACTGACAGCAGCCAAAATAGTAGGGTGTTTTTGTTTGAAGCAAACAAGTCTGGTTTGGCAGTTTCAGAAAGTACAACCTGAGGCAGGTTGTATTCCTGCCTGTTGTTATGATGTGTGGGTATATCTTATGTGATCATTAACTCTTTGTGGTCCTCTCTGTCCTCCTAGCTGAAGTCGTTCCACAATGAGCTTCTAACCGAGCTGGAGAAGAAGGTGGAGCTGGATGCACGCTACCTGAATGTGAGTGTCCTGAGACCAGTGGTTCCCAACTCCAGTCCTCTTCCCCCCCCCCCCCCCCCCCCCCCCCCCCCCAATAGCACACCGTTTGGTTGTTGTCCGAGACAAACATAGATGCCTCATTTAGGGCTTGATGAATAGTTGAAGTTGAATCAAGTATTTAAAAGCTGCAATATGTAACTTTTTTTGGGCAGTGGACGACCTGATCAAATTCGCATAGAAATGTGAGTTAGATTTGTCATTCTAATTGAAAGCAAGTCTAAGAAGCAGTAGATTTGTTCTGTGCGATTTCTATGCTTCCCGCACTTAAGTTTCATTTTTTGTGTCTTTTACTGTTGGTTTTGTACACCAACTTCAAACAGCTGAAAAAAGCTCGATTTTTGGTTAATTAAAAGATATTTTGCAGTTGTTTAGATGGTACAATGATTCTCTGCACTTGTTTTGTCACAAACTGAAATTAGGCAAACTATTCCAATTTTAGCAACCAGGAAGTGGCGGCGCGATTTCTGCATATTGCATCTTAAAAAATGTGTACAGTTGGATTTGCTGGAGTTGGAAATTATGTCCTAGAGAACCATCATTCATTGTTGTCTCCATTTCATTCACATCAGTCACTCTCCCACCTGTTTGACACCTGTTTGACACCTGTTTTGTACCTTCTAAATACACCTTTTAGATGTCTTCTCACCTTCACTTACTATTCACTTTGAACTTGAACATGGAGGTGTTTAGTGAGCTTCTAACTGTTGGTTGACATCCCTTACAAATACTTATTTTTTTAAATTATCTTTATATTAGCTGTTTTCATATGACATTACCGCAGAGTTAATTAAATTTTAGTTCAGTTTTATATAATGCCTTTATATAATTCAGTGGTTGTGTATTCTGATGTGAAGGCCACATTTAGAAAGCGTTGATACAGACGGTGGCTAGCTAGCCCTCCCTACGGATCCACATCATCAAATCATTAGCTAGAGACAAGCTCCACGGCTTTCTGAGCACTTCTTTTAATTTCCCACTGGTTTTCATCATAACCACTCAGCAATAAAGTTACAAATTACTTTCTTCTCTTACTTTCCGAATTATGACACATTTTTAAGAAAATATTAATAAGAAGTTCAAGTTTTATTTAAGGGATAAACCCATTTTTAGAGATTATTGAAGAGGATTTTGGAGTGGAATTGGGAAGCTTAGATAAAGGCTCAGTATACTGTTGGATATTCACAAAAGAAAAGTGACTAATAAAATAATACTGTCCTCTGTTTGAAATTCATATTGACCTGGTCAGTTCATTTGAGGCCGTACTTTGGCAGGCTGGCAGCGGGTCAGAAAAGCATATGTTCCCCTGTTCTCTCTCTCTCTCTCCCCCCCCCCTTTTGTCCCTTTCTCTCTCTCTCGCTCGCTCGCTCGCTCATTCTCTCTCTGCTTGACTCTGTTATTTCAGCATTGACAAAAGTAATTAGCCATGCTCAGCTAGGTTTTTCCATCAGACAGAAATAAAATATTGGAAACATTGTTATGTGGAGGGCAGGCAGACTGGCAGACAGGCCAGGCCACAGGATTGCGTTAACTCTTGGCAGAGGTGAATGAGTGAAACACAAAGGCAGTGGTTTGGAACACAATGAGTCCTATAGCCACTGGGGACATACTGTGTGGGGGTGGGTGGGGGGGAAGAGAGATCAGCCAAGTCCCTATGATGCCAGACTAACTCATTCCCCTGCATTATGCCACATTGCATCAATCAGCGAATAGAAGGTGGTCAGGTGGTTTGAAATGGGACTCAACACCTAACCATAGTGGTAGAACACTAGTCTAGGGAAGCCAATGACTGTATAGCAGTGTTAAAACTGACTCTATACTCCCACCTACAGGCGGCTCTGAAGAAGTACCAGATGGAGCACAAGAGTAAAGGAGAGAGTCTGGAGAAGTGTCAGGCAGAACTGAAGAAACTCCGCAGGAAGAGCCAGGGCAGCAAGAACCCCTCCAAGTACGGCGACAAGGAGATGCAGGTGAGAGATCGGAGGGGGGAGAAGGGTGTGTGTGTGTGTGTGTGTGTGTGTGTGTGTGTGTGTGTGCGCTTCCAAAGAGCCTCAGGTTTCGGGTTGGTTTGCTACTGTGAACGAAACAGACAGACTGAGTCCCTAGTCAGCCTATGGACGATGCCAGCTGGTGGGTCAAAAGTTCACCGAAGGGAAAGGTGGCTGGTGAGACGTTTGACTACAGAGCCGGATAAATACTGTATCATCCCATTGGCCACAGCCCAGCAGGTGTCGGAGATGGATAGCCTATCAAATCCAAGAGGAGATTTAGGCTGAGCAAGTCTCTTATGGTACCTTTTTTGTCTAAAACTAATGACAAGAACTCCGTAACCTTTAACCTTTAACCTTGCAGATGATAGCCAAGTCACCTATATATACAGTACCAGTCAAAAGTTTGGACACACCTACTCATTCAAGGGTTTTTCTATATTTTTACTATTTTCTACATTGTAGAATAGTAGTCAAGATGTCACAACTATTAAATAACACATATGGAAACGTGTAGTAACCAAAAAAAAGTGTTAAACAAATCAAAATATATTTGAGATTCTTCAAAGTAGTCACCCTTTGCCTTGATGACAGCTTTGTACACTCTTGGCATTCTCTCAACCAGCTTCATGAGGTAATCACCTGGAATGCATTACAATTAACAGGTGTGCCTGTCCATCATTACTTTAAGACATGAAGGTCTGTCAATGCGTAAAACCCTGGAATGAGTAGGTCTGTCCAAATATTTGACTGGTACTGTAACCGCATCATCAAGGGAATAGGGACCCATCCCATCTCTCACTAGCTCCCAGATACCAGGTTCTGAGAGATGGGTCATCCTTAGCTCTGGTACTGGTGGTGATGTGCTGTTGCTGGCTGGAGGGGTGGGCCCGGGTACTGTGGGTCTCGCCTTGCCTCGGACAGCCAAGAGCCAAGCTCGGAGGGAGACAGAGATGGGGAGAAATAAACTGAATGTCACCTTGAATTACTGCTTCAGAGATTCAATCCTCTCACTCAAGGAGATATGGTCAGATTGTTGGGGCAGGCATGGGTAGATCCTATAAAAGTCCTGTCCACTGAAATAAGGGAGTCATTCGTCTTGCTGATTTTTCTCCACTGCATTTTTCAAGCTTGTCAAAATGCTTTGAATCACCATGGTTACTCTCTTTATTCTGATCTTTGACCACTTCCTCAACTACATTGCATAACGTTTGTTTATTTGATGTGAAGTGTTATGTAGGCCAGCTAATTGTGTCCTGCAGAGGCATACATGCCTCCCCCATGGTAGCTGTTACAGAGAAGGTGTGTATGAGCCCTTACAGGTCGCCGTGCCCCTCTGCCTCTTAGTGGGTAGCACCATGACACGTGGTGGGTGGACTGAGTTGGTTATACAACGCAGTACAGTGGAGGTGCAGGTGTGTGGAGGCTGATGTGTTGTGACGTTGTGAAGCTGTATTATGATTCTGAAGCTTCAGTATGAGATGGGAGCACTGCCTGCCACTACTCAGTCCTCTTAGTTAAATATTGTGTGTGTGTGTGGAATGCAATTTCCTGGCGGAATGCAAAAGCCATCAGTGCAACCTACAGGTCCTCTGTTTGCCCCTCAGAGCAACCTACAGGTCCTCTGTTGCACAAAGGTTTCTATTTAAACCAATAGAAAATAAACAATTTCAGCAACAGAGCAGGCCAGTCTACAGGGAAACACTGAGGCATGGAGACATTTTGGAACTGGTGCTATTGGCATTGAGATGCTCAATGATGGGCCTCCAGGCTAATCATAAAGCAGCAGGAGGGAAGGTAGGTAATTACTGTTTCCTTGTTGTTGCTGTGCTGGGTACCAGACCTAGAACAGGAGTCATTTTGGAAATGGATATGTGGTGCTTTAAGCCACAGCGTCTCTACAAGACCACACTCCCCCTAAAAAACCACTGGACTCCCATGGGCCGCTATGGTTTGGTGGTCTGTCCTTTTTACATTCCATTTTACATGTGAGTCATTTGGCAGACACTCTTATCCAGAGCGACTTACAGTAGTGAATGCATACATTTCATACAATTTTTTTTTTCCGTACTGGTCCCCTGTGGGAATCGAACCCACAACCCTGGCATTGCAAACACCATGCTCTACCAACTGAGCCACACGGGACTCCGCTGTCCTGGCTTCGGGGACTCCGCTGTCCTGGCTTCGGGGACTCCGCTGACCTGGCTTCGGGGACTCCGCTGTCCTGGCTTCGGGGACTCCGCTGTCCTGGGATCGGGGACTCCGCTGTCCTGGGATCGGGGGCTCCGCTGTCCTGGCTTCGGGGACTCCGCTGTCCTGGCTTCGGGGGCTCCGCTGTCCTGGCTTCGGGGACTCCGCTGTCCTGGCTTCGGGGACTCCGCTGTCCTGGCTTCGGGGACTCCGCTGACCTGGCTTCGGGGACTCCGCTGTCCTGGCTTCGGGGACTCCGCTGTCCTGGGATCGGGGACTCCGCTGACCTGGCTTCGGGGACTCCGCTGACC
The DNA here is from genome assembly GCF_965601325.2 of Salmo salar. Lineage (NCBI taxonomy): Eukaryota > Metazoa > Chordata > Actinopteri > Salmoniformes > Salmonidae > Salmo > Salmo salar. Next base: position 34,290,895 of record NC_138318.1, read on the forward strand.
TGGCTTCGGGGACTCCGCTGTCCTGGCTTCGGGGGCTCTGCTGTCCTGGGATCGGGGACTCCGCTGTCCTGGGATCGGGGACTCCGCTGTCCTGGGATCGGGGACTCCGCTGTCCTCGGATCGGGGACTCCGCTGTCCTCGGATCGGGGACTCCGCTGTCCTGGGATCGGGGGCTCTGCTGACCTGGGATCGGGGGCTCTGCTGTCCTGGGATCGGGGACTCCGCTGTCCTGGGATCGGGGGCTCTGCTGTCCTGGGATCGGGGACTCCGCTGTCCTGGGATCGGGGGCTCCGCTGACCTGGCTTCGGGGACTCCGCTGACCTGGCTTCGGGGACTCCGCTGTCCTGGGATCGGGGGCTCCGCTGTCCTGGGATCGGGGGCTCTGCTGTCCTGGGATCGGGGACTCCGCTGTCCTGGGATCGGGGGCTCTGCTGTCCTGGGATCGGGGACTCCGCTGTCCTGGCTTCGGGGGCTCCGCTGTCCTGGGATCGGGGACTCCGCTGACCTGGCTTCGGGGGCTCTGCTGTCCTGGCTTCGGGGGCTCCGGGGGCTTCGGGGGGGGGGTGGGGGCGACGACGACAGAGTTTAGCTGATTACCAGCTAGTGAAGTTCGTTATAATGATTCTCTGAAAGATTGTTGATTAGATCAACTTAATTATCCCACCTGAAGAAATGATTTGTGTGTCTGTGTGTTTTAAACCCAGTCTCGGTAGGCTCACTCTGAAAAAGCTAGTCCATCTCAGCCGCCTTGTTCCTTCCACCCGTTATCGTTTCATTAAGTCGGGTAACAGCTCACTGATTTCCTCGGAAGGGAAAGAAACAAAAAGTAATCTCCCCTTTTCCCCGCTCTGCTCCAGATGGATGGTAATATTAAACCCTTACTCTAGCCGATGATGAAAATTCACTCATTTACTACGGTGTCCCTAGGGGAACACAAAGCACGGACGCAGTGCCTGAAAATTACACGGTAAATCTCTCTCACGTTCATTATTAAACACTTAAGAGGGAGGGTTTCAGGGGGAGAGGCAGACTGATTTGAATATAATGGGAATGTCACTAGTGTTCTGCTGCCGACCCAGAAAAATAGGAAATCGCTAATAGCTTCTGTTACATAATATCTCAATTGGGTGTTAGATGAGTATTTTCATACGCGGTTGAACACCAACCTTTTCGTATTCCCATTTATTTCCGATTTAGATTTTTATTATCATATTGCATTCAGTGTGCCTGCATGAGTTGAGGTAGATTAGCATTGGATGTACATTGCACAGTCTTCTCTGATTTCCAATTTATTCGGTTGTCGGTTAAAAAGCATTTAGCAGTTGAGTGGGAGGTAAATGTATTGTACATTTATTCTGTAGCTAAGGGCAATACGGTTTCCCTTTGTTGAGACAGACCCTGGGGAGCTCTCTCTCTGTCTGTCTGTCTGTGTCTCTGTGTGTGTCTCTGTGTGTGTGTGTGTCTCTCTCAAATCAAAGTTTATTTGTCACGTGCGCCGAATACAACAGGTGTAGACCTTACAGTGAAATACTTACTTACAGGCTCTAACCAATAGTGCGGAAAAAAGGTGTGTGTGTGTGTGTGTGTGTGTGTGTGTGTGTGTGTGTGTGTGTGTGTGTGTGTGTGTGTGTGTGTGTGTGTGTGAAGAAATAAAACAACAGGGAAAAGACATGTGAAAATAAGAGTAGCAATTATTAGGCAAGTGAGTATTCTGATCTTATTGTTTCTATGCACATTTTCGAACTCCAAACCATATAAACTTGAATGCTTATTGGATTTAATCATTTTCAGGTGATATGTATTTGTGTAATGAGGGAGGGTGTGGCGAAAGTGAATAACACCTTATATCAAGGTGTGCATAATTATTAGGCAGCCTCATTACCTCAGGTAAAATGGGCAAAAAAATAAATTTAACTGACACTGAAAAACCCAAAATATAAAATGCCTTTCAGACGGATGCGACACTCTTTAAATAGCTAAACTATTGAGGTGTGACCACCGGACATTCAAACGTTTTGTTGCGAATAGTCAACTGGGGCGCAAAAAAAACGCATGGGGAAGAAAAGGCGCAAATTAACTGCAAAAGACTTGAGAAGAATTAAACGTCAAACTACCAGGAACCCATTATCCTCCAGCGCCACCGTATTCCAGAACTGCAACCTACCTGGAGTGTTCAGAAGTACAAGGTGTCAAGTGCTCAGAGACATGGCCAAGGTCAAGAAGACTGAAACAAGACCACCACTGAATAAGATTCACAAGTTGAAGCGTCAAGATTGGGCAAAGAAATACCTGAAGACAGATTTTTCAAAGGTTTTATGGACAGATGAAATGAAAGTGACTCTTGATGGACCAAATGGATGGGCCCGTGGCTGGATCAGTAATGGACACAGGGCACCACTTTGAGTCAGGTGCCAGCAAGGTGAAGGCGGGGTACTGGTATGGGCTGTTATCATTGAGGATGAGGTAGTTGGACCTTTTCGGGTTGAAAATGGACTGAAACTCAACTCCCAAACCTACTGCCAGTTTCTGGAAGATTCTTTCGTCAAACAGTGGTACAGGAAGAAGTCCTCAGCATTCTAGAAGGCCATGATCTTTATGCAGGACAATGCTCCATCACATGCATCCAAGTACTCCACTGCTTGGCTAGCCAGCAAGGGCCTCAAAGATGCCTGAATAATGACCTGGCCCCCTTCCTCACCTGACTTAAATCCTATTGAGAACTTGTGGGCCCTTCTCAAACGTGAGATTTACAGTGATGGAAGACAATACACCTTTTTGAACAGCATTTGGGAGGCTGTGGTTGCTGCTTCATTGAAAATTGATCGTGAACAGATCAAGAAACTGACAGACTCCATGGATGGAAGGCTCATGGCAGTTATTGAAAATAACGGTGGCTGTATTGGTCACTGAATATTTTTGAAAGGCCAAAAATGTTATATAATTGTCATTTTGTTACTTATCTGTTACACTTACTCTAAAAATTGAGAATAAACAAGTGAGTTGAGAGAAATTATTTTAGTAATTTAGTTGCCTAATAATTCTGCACACTAATAGTTGCCTAATAATTGTGCACACTTATATATTTCCCTGAGAAAGACAAAATTCACTTTTCCTTTGTTAAACATTCAGGTTTGAGGTTCAATAACATTTTGGATTGACTGAGAGCGTTGTTTGTTCAACAATAAAATGAATCCCGAGGAATACAATTTGCCTAATAATTGTGCACGCAGTGGATACAGACACCGGTTAGTCAGGCTGATTGCGATAGTATGTACATGTAGGTATGGTTAAAGTGACTATGCATATATGATGAACAGAGAGTAGCAGTAGCATAAAAAGAGGGGTTGGTGGGTGGTGTATCTCTCTCGCTTGTCCCTCTGTCTCGTCTCTCGGTCTGTCTCTTGTCTCTCTCCTCTCTGTCTCTCTCAGGCTCTGGTTACTATGAGGAGAAATGGTGAAAGAAGGTGTGTTTTCTGAACAGTTGAACATACCACATTACCCCAACTGATAGTTATGTTTCATTGCTACTGGCTTTGGGGCATTTATGGTAACTAGTAACACCAGCTCAACAACTAATTATCACGTTATAATGACAACTCTGTGAGGGTGACATGCTACATGCTACTGCCGTGTGAAAACGGGAGTTTCAAGTGACACGCAACATGTTAGCATGTCACATAAACGCACACGCTCAGACACATCTTGAGGCTACATCAACACCAGAGTTCAGTTCCCTCTGTGTTAGCTGGATGGCGTCAGAGCAAATGGGATGTGGAGAGTAAACAAGGCCGAGCAAGAGCGAGGGGGGAGGGTCTGAGTTTGTTCTGTTCCGCTGCAGTTCTGTTCTTTTCAACCCAGTTATTCTCTCTCTCTCATTCCACCTTTCACTATCCCTTCCTTTTCCACTTTTCCACTATCCCTTCCTTTTCCACTTTTCCACTATCTCTTTTCTGAATGACCCATGTCTTGTCCTCCTGCTATTGATAATGCTTTAATAAGTCGCTTTGATGTAATTGTTCAGGAGGGAGGGGCTCCACGACATCAGAGGAAGCTGTGCACTGACAGTGGTGACAAAAGATCAAGCTTAGACCTCGGCTTGACATAAATAAATGACGATTCAAGGAATGAAGATCCATCAAAGTTTAGGTTCATGGAATCTGACATTTGCGTTGACGTACTTACGTTGGTATCTCGTATTCCATTTAGTGGAGGTTTGAAATGTCCTTTTTTTTTTTATACATCTTCTGTCTCGCTCACCAGTTGGTATACCAAAGCCTCTATCACGGGGTATAATGTAACAATATCTAGTGAGCCTGTAATGGGGGCCTCCATATGATTCTGATTCTGTACTGTACGACGTCTAGTCTACGGCCTGTACTGTACGACGTCTAGTCTACGGCCTGTACTGTACGACGTCTAGTCTACGGCCTGTACTGTACGACATATCTCTTTTATCAACAGTGTGTTCACAGCAGGAATAGTTTACCTGATAACAATATGAGATTAAAATGCTGTCAGAGAAGCAACATGTAATGTCTGAAGGTTAGATGTTGTTAAGTAGTAATAGACTATTCTATGATTGTGTTTTGTATGTCTTGTTTTCATGTCGTGTTGACGTGTACGTTTTTGTAAATTGCAGGGCTCACCTGCAAAAGTCAATATAGTATAAATACAGTAGTAAATATGTATTGTCATATCAGGCTGCCATTGGCTTTCAGGCGTGTGTCCATTGTGTGAATGTTACTGAGTGAGACAGACGCAAGAGTGGTATACTACGAAGCACGCTAGATCTACTCAGGCTTCTCTAAAGCTAGCCAGCTTCCGTTAGCTTCACCTTCCAGCTCAGGCTTCATCTGTACTACGACTGTGGATATTGCTCGTCCGCCTGCCGTTAACTCTAGCAGGCTTGTAACTGCGTGTGCATGTCACACGTGGCTAGTTGAACTGCCATCCTATGGATTATATGTCTATGGTTCGTTGCCACTGTCAGTTTGCCTTTTGCAAATTTCGAAATACATTTCGTGTGGAAAAACTTAGTTTGGAAAGCAAATGCTGTCATTACTAAATGTGTAATGTGATAGACATTACAGTTTTTTTACACCGAAAAAAAACTAAAAAACATTTGATTAATAAAATATTTTAATCAGTCTTCCTCAAATGAAGGGGATGATAACACAATCTTTGCGAGAGGGAGGGAATTTGATTTCATTGGTCCTCAACTTGTGCCTCAGACACTTAATTCAGGATAAATTGAGTTAGCCCTGAGTTAGCCTGCTTTGGAGCAGGTTAGTTCTGAAGGATTCATTGCCATAGAAACGTACCTGGCTAAAAGATGAGCCACTTTCGTGGTACTGGTTATCCCGAGTTGAACTCAGAGTTGACCTCAGTTACCTCGCAAACTCCTCAAACCTGATTCCAAGTATAGGGCTCTAGAGGCAAGCAGACTGGTTTGGCAGCTCTATACTGATACCCTACTACTGCTTTCTAGTTATCCTGTATATGGCTGACTGACAGGCTGGCTGGCTGACTGACTGACTCACCTGCTGTCTGGCTGGCTGGCCTTTTGTTTACATGTTTTCAAGGTAAGGGTGTGTCTGGGAAGATCTACAATTACCAGGAATAATGACCCTTGTTTGGTCCCGGCCGTAAACATACACTGTAGTACATGACAGGTAAAGAAAACATGGCTATCCTCTACTACTACTACGACTACTACTACTACAGTAGTAGTAATACAGTACTACTACTACTTCTACAGTAATACTACTACAGTAATCCCACTACTCCAGATTTATTTTATTTTTTTGTATGTTTCTTTCTATACTGAACAGCAATATAAATGCAATGTGTAAAGTGTTTGGTCCCATGTTTCATGAGCTGAAATAAAAGATCCCACAAATCTTCCATAGACCACGTGTATGGCGTCGTGTGGGTGAGCGGTTTGCTGATGTCAGCGTTGTGAACAGAGTGCCCCATGATGGCAGTGGGGTTGGGCTGGAATAAGATACGGACAATGAACACAATTGCATTTTATCGATGGCAATTTGAATGCACAGAGATACCGTGACGAGATCCTGAGGCCCATTGTTGTGCCATTCATCCTCCGCCATCACCTCATATTTCAGCATGATAATGCATGGCCCCATGTCGCAAGGATCTGTATACAATTTCTGGAATCTGAAAATATCCCAGTTCTTCCAATGCCTACATACTCACCAGACATGTCACCCATTGAACATGCTTGGGATGCTCTGGATCGACTTGTACAACGGCGTGTTCCAGTTCCCGCCAATATCCAGCAACTTCGCACAGTCATTGAAGAAGAGTGGGACAACATTCCACAGGTCACAATCAACAGCCTGATCAACTCTAAGCGAAGGAGATGTGTCGCGCTGCATGAGGCAAATGGTGGTCACACCAGATACTGACTGGTTTTCTGATCCACGCCCCTATTATTATTTATTCGCTCTCTCCAGTCGTCTCGCTTCTCGGTTAAGGGCTTGTAAGTTAGCATTTTACGGTACATGTGACATACAATTTGATTTGAATTTCTTACGCATGACACAATGCGTGGTCTCTCTCTCTCTCTCTCTCTCTCTCTCTCCAGTCTCTCTCCAGTCTCTCTCCCTCTCTCCAGTCTCTCTCCCTCTCTCCAGTCTCCCTCTCTCTCTCCAGTCTCTCTCCCTCTCTCCAGTCTCCCTCTCTCTCTCCAGTCTCCCTCTCTCTCTCCAGTCTCCCTCTCTCTCTCCAGTCTCCCTCTCTCTCTCTCTCTCTCTCTCTCTCTCTCCAGTCTCTCTCTCTCTCTCTCTCTCTCTCTCTCTCTCTCTCTCTCTCCAGTCCCTCTCTCTCTCTCTCTCTCTCTCTCTCTCTCTCCAGTCCCTCTCTCTCTCTCTCTCTCTCTCTCTCTCTCTCTCTCTCTCTCCAGTCCCTCTCTCTCTCTCTCCAGTCCCTCTCTCTCTCTCTCTCTCTCTCTCCAGTCCCCCTCTCTCTCTCTCTCTCCAGTGTCTCTCTCTCTCCAGTCATCTCGCTCTCTCTCCACCCCGTCTATCTTCTCCTGCAGATTTTCATCTCAGTGTTCTGCCTCTTTTTGTGTCCATGTAATTTGTCCCTGGGATACCTGTGCTAAACTATATTTAAGTCGCTAGTCACAGTAGGTTAGCCATATTTGTAGGCCTCGGAAAATACCAGGGTACTTAGTGCATTATCCAGCAGCCCCCACTGGGCTTCTTTCCTGATCCTTCCCTTTCTCCGTGAACTTCCTGTTCTTTTTCACAGCGTGCATGAGTACCAGATACAGATGGTCCTTCTCTTTCATAGGTGGGATCTCTGGAGTGACGGAGTAGCTCCTCTGTGTGGCAGATGTCTCCCTGATGGTTTTGTCATCGAAGACCCAGCGTACATGTGCTATATATACAAAAGTATGTGGACAACCATCAAATTAGTGGATTATACGATTTCAGACACACCCGTTGCTGACCAGTGTATAGAATCGAGCACACAGCCATGCAATCTCCACAGACAAACATTGGCAATAGAATGGCCTTACTGAGAAGCTCAGTGACTTTCAACATGGCACCATCATAGGATGCCACCTTTACAACAAGTCAGTTTGTCAAATTCCTGCCCTGCTAGAGCTGCCCAGGTCAACTGTAAGTGCTGTTATTTTGAAGTGGAAACGTCTAGGAGCAACAACGGCTCAGCCGCAAAGTGGTAAGCCGCACAAGCTTACAGAATGGGACCGCCGAATGCTGAAGCCCATAGCGTGTAAACATCATCTGTCCTCGGTTGCAACACTCATTACCGATTTTCAAAATTGCATCTGGAAGCAACGTCAGTACAATAACTGTTTATTGGGAGCGTCATGAAATGGGTTTCCATAGCCTTCCTTGGGGAAGGCCCTTTCCTGTTTCAGCATGACAATGCCCCAGTGCACAAAGCGAGGTCCATAAAGAAATGGTTTGTCGATCTTTGTGGAAGAACTTGACTGGCCTGCACAAAGCCCTGACTTCAAACCCATCGAACACATTTGGATGAATTGGAACGCCAACTGCGAGCCAGGCCAAATCGCCCAACATCAGTGCCAAACCTCACTAATGCTTGTGATGATCCAGCATCTATTGGAAAGCCTTCCCAGACTAATGGAATCTGTTATAGCAGCAAATGGGGGACTAACTCCATATTTACAGATTAAGTAGAACGTTTACATACACATAGGTTGGAGTCATTAAAACTCGTTTTTCAACCACTCCACAAATGTCTTGTTAACACACTATAGTTTTGCCAAGTCGGTTAGGACATCTACTTTGCGCATGACACAAGTAATTTTCCCAACAATTGTTGACAGACAGATTATTTCACTTATAATTCACTGTATCCCAATCCCAGTGGGTCAGAAGTTTACATACACTAAGTTGACTATGCCATTAAACAGCTTGGAAAATTCCAGAAAATTACGTCATGGCATTAGAAGCTTCTGATAGGCTAATTGACATAATATGAGTCAATTGGCAGTGTACCTGTGGATGTATTTCAAGGCCTACCTTCAAACTCAGTGCCTCTTTGCTTGACATCATGGGAAAATCAAAAGAAATCAGCCAAGACCTCAAATCTTTTTTAGACCTCCACAAATCTGGTTCATCCTTGGGAGCAATTTCCAAACGCCTGAAGGTACCACTTTCATCTGTACAAACAATAGTATGCAAGTATAAACACCATGGGACCACGCAGCCGTCATACCGCTCAGGTAGGAGACGCGTTCTGGCTCCTAGAGATGAACGTACTTTGGTGCATAAAGTGCAAATCAATCCCAGAACAACAGCAAAGGACCTTGTGAAGATGCTGGAGGAAACAGGTACAAAAGTATCTATATCCAAAGTAAAGCAAGTCCTATATCGACATAACCTGAAAGTCCGTTCAGCAAGTTGCACATGGGGACAAAGATAATACTTTTTTGGAGAAATGTCCTCTGGTCTGATGAAACCAGAATATAACTGTTTGGCCATAATGACCATCGTTATGTTTGGAGGAAAAAGGTGGATGCTTTCAAGCTGAAGAACACCATCCCAACCATGAATTACGGGGGTGGCAGCATCATGTTGTGGGGGTGCTTTGCTGCAGGAGGGAGTGGTGCGCTTCACAAAATAGATGGCATCATGAGGCAGCAAATGATGTGAATATATTGAAGCAACATCTCAAGACATCAGCCAGGAAGTTAAAGCTTGGTCGCAAATGGGTCTTCCAAATGGACAATGACCCCAAGCATACTTCCAAAGTTGTGGCAAAATGGCTTAAGAACAACAAAGTTAAGGTATTGTAGTGGCCATCACAAAGCTCTGACCTCAATCCTATAGAAAATGTGTTGGCAGAACAGAAAAAGTGTGTGCGAGCATGGAGGCCAACAAACCTGACTCAGTTACACCAGCTCTGTCAGAAGGAATGGGCCAACATTCACCCAACTTATTGTGGGAAGCTTGTGGAAGGCTACCTGAAACGTTTGACCCAAGTTAAACAATTAAGGCAATGCTACCAAATACTAATTGAGTGTATGTAAACTTCTGACCCACTGGGAATGGGATGAAAGAAATAAAAGCTGAAAAAGTTATTCTCTCTACTATTATTCTGACATTTCACAATCTTAACATAGTGGTGATCTTAACTGACCTAAGACACTGAATTTTTATTTTGATTAAATGTCAGTAATTGTGAAAAATTGAGTTTAAATGTATTTGGCTAAGGTGTATGTAAACTTCCGACTTCAACTGTAAGTCCATGATTTTGGAATGAGATGTTCGACGAGCATGTCTCCACATACTTTTGGTCATATAGTGTACATCTCGCATCAGCAACGTGTGTACATCTCGCATCAGCAACGTGTGTACATCTCGCATCAGCAACGTGTGTACATCTCGCATCAGCAACGTGTGTACATCTCGCATCAGCAACGTGTGTACATCTCGCATCAGCAACGTGTGTACATCACGCATCAGCAACGTGTGTACATCACGCATCAGCAACGTGTGTACATCACGCATCAGCAACGTGTGTACATCTCGCATCAGCAACGTGTGTACATCTCGCATCAGCAACGTGTGTACATCTCGCATCAGCAACGTGTGTACATCTCGCATCAGCAACGTGTGTACATCTCGCCAGCAACGTGTGTCCATCGCACATTTGATTTGTCACGTTTCATAAGCATACTAACAGTGAAACGCTTATTTATGGGTCCTTCCCAACAAGGCAGAGAAAAAAAAAAGATAAATAACACAATTAATAAATACACAATGATTAACGATAACTTGTCTATATAAACGGAGTACCAGTACAGAGTCCGTCTGCAGTGGTACGAGGTCATTTAGGTAGATATGTACATATAGGTTGGGATAATGTGACAAGGCAACAGCATATATAATAAACAGTAGCAGCAGTGTATGTGATGAGTCAAAAAAGTTTGTGCAAAAAGGGTCAATGCAGACATTCTTGGAAGCTATTGACTATTCAGCAGTCTTATGGCTTGGGAGTAGAAGCAGACAGAGTGCCTGAAATGGAAACGAATTGCTTGATGTCTCACTCAAGGTACTGTAGCTGAGAGTAGTCTGTAATCACAGGCTTTTACTTTGAAAACAACACTAGTCATTTGAATCCTCCTTGTAGTTCCATCATTGATAACTAATAAAGCTCCTCAAGTGTTTTTTTTCTTCTTCTTCTTCTCGTTCCTTTCTGTAATCAGTCTACACACAGAGGAAAGAGAACAGATCAATGGGATCTGTTCCTCTTCTTCATCATCTCTGAGTAATTAGGCTCGTTACAGAAAGCAGATGCCACGGTCACACTGTGTAGTGGTTGTAATCTGATGGCTCAATTATGGTGGGGGAGGGGGGATTGTGTAACAATCTCAGAAGAAACACGTTGACGTGTTTAGTGTTGTTAGGTTCTAATTCTCCGATTTAAATTAAAAAAACTCCACGGACACTATCAAAGCTTAACCAAGTTTATTCTTCCCAGAGGATCAATACAGCTGCATTAGACTAAACATGTTTCCACCAACACAAGTGTGTATATATAATCCAATTTAGACACTCCTCCTTCTCTCCAGCCCTTACATCTTTTATGGTTGGACAGGAAGAGGAAGTGATGAATAAGTATATTTCATATTCTCAGAACCCAACAGTGTCTTCACACAGCATCTCTGACTGTCCTTTATCATTCAGAGGGAGGGAATTAAAGCTCCAGGGTAGCAGTGTGTGGACTGGTAAATGTGAAGCTGAGTATTTGCAGTAAACATCTGTTTGCATTGCTTTAATGGGTACTGTAATGGGGTTGACATTTCCGTGTGAGTGTCTCCCTAATGTGAGCTTAGAGGGTCAAGCCTCAAGTCTTTTTATGTGGGATATTTTTGTAAAGTTTTCAACAAGGATTTGTGTGTGTGTGTGTATGCCTTTGTCTATATGTTGACGACTGTTGTGTGGATGACAGTTTTCACGACTAGTCTGGTTGTATCTATATGGTAACAAAGGATGAACTCAATTGTCCTCGTCTTAGGCATCATAAGCGACTAATCCTACTTTAACTCTGCTTATATCGGCCATTTTGTTTTAATAAGGCAGGGAATTAGTGCTCCGTTGTTTACTACTCAATGTATGCTGTGAGTCAGAATGTAGAGTGTTTATATGTTATTCTATGTACAGATTTTCTACACTGATTTAGCTGCTGTCACCTTATTCTAGTGCTACTCAAGATGACACATACAGTACATTTAGGACCCCCGCACCACTCCCACAGCACTCCCGCAGCACCCCTGCAGCTAAATGCAAATGTTCAGGTTGTTGTCGGCTTTACTTCATGCACCTAACTACAATACTAACCTTAACCATTGGCACACACACACACACACATACATACATACACCACTGTTCAAAAGTTTGGGTTCACTTAGAAATGTCCTTGTTTTTGAAAGAAAATCACTTTCTTTTTGTCCATTTAAAATAACGTCAAATTGATCAGAAATACAGTATAGACATTGTTAATGTTGTAAATTACTATTGTAGCTGTAAACAGCAGATTTTTTTATATGGAATATCTACATAGGCGTACAGAGGCCCATTATCAGCAACCATCACTCCTGTGTTCCAATGGCACGTTGTGTTAGCTAATCCAAGTTTGATTTTAAAAGGGTAAACAACGCTGTGTACTACTCCCTTCACAGAACAGCACAAACTGGCTCTAACCAGAATAGAAAGAGGAGTAGGAGGCTCCGGTGCACAACTGAGCAAGAGGACAAGTACATTAGTGTCTAGTTTGAGAAACAGATGCCTCACAAGTCCTCAACTGGCAGCTTCATTAAATAGTACCCGCGAAACACTAGTCTCAACGTCAACAGTGAAGAGGCGACTCAGGGATGCTGGTCTTCTAGGCAGAGTTGCAAAGAAGAAGTCATATCTCAGACTGTCCAATAAAAAGATTAAGATGGAAAAAGAACACAGACAGTGGACAGAAGAACTCTGCCTAGAAGACCAGCGTCCCGGAGTCGCCTCTTCACTGTTGACTTTGAAACTGGTGTTTTGCGGTTACTATTTAATTTCCAACTGTGGTAACATAATTGCAAAAGGGTTTTCTAATGATCAATTAGCCTTTTATAATGATAAACTTGGATTAGCTAACACAACGTGCCATTGGAACACAGGAGTGATGGTTGCTGATAAATGGGCCTCTGTACACCTATGTAGATATTCCATTAAAAATAAGCCGTTTCCAGCTACAATAGTCATTTACAACATTAACAATGTCTACACTGTACTTCTGATCAATTTGATGTTCTTTTAATGGCCAAAAATGTGTTTTTCTTTTAAAAAACAAGGACATTTCTAAGTGAACCCAAACCTTTGAACGGTAGTGTATATACATACGTAACTGCTTAGATTTGTTTCTAGAGTCAGGGGACAGCTACATCCTACTGTATCTTATGTCTTCTCCCCGTCCCCCTGCTCCTCCCTCCCTCTCCTCGCCCCGTCCTCCCGCTCCTCGCCCCATCCTCCTCGCACCGTCCTCCCGCTCCTCGCCCCGTCCCCCTGCTCCTCCCTCTCCTCGCCCCGTCCCCATCCTTCTCCCTCTCCTCGCACGCTCCTCGCCCCGTCCCCCTGCTCCTCCCTCTCCTCGCCCCGTCCCCCTGCTCCTCGCCCCGTCCCCCTGCTCCTCGCCCCGTCCCCCTCCTCCTCGCCCCGTCCCCCTCCTCCTCCCTCTCCGCTTCTCGCCCTGTCCCCCTGCTCCTCCCTCCCTCCCTCCGTCTCCTCTCCTCGCCCTGTCCCCCTGCTTCTCCCTCTCCTCACCCCGTCCCCCTGCTTCTCCCTCTCCGTCTCCTCGCCCCGTCCCCCTGCTCTTCCCTCCTCTCCTCGTTCCGTCCCCCTGCTCCTCCCTCTCCTCAGTTCGTTGAGACCATTGGCAGCAAGCAGAGTGACCTGGACCAGTACACAGCAGAGGGCTACAAGAGTGCGCTGTCAGAGGAGAGGAGGAGGTACTGTTTCCTGGTGGACAGACAGTGTGCCGTGGCCAAGAACAGCAGCTCCTTCCATAGCAAGGTGAGATGTCGGACTCGCATTTTCATCTACAGGTTTCTGTTACCTTTTTATTCTCTCTTTGCAGTTAACCCTCAATAGCTGTGGATGAAAACCAACTAGTTCTCACAGTCTGACGTCAAAATTAGACGTTCATCCTTGTTTCTCAAACGTTACATTTCGAAGTTGTTCCAAACATTACATCAGTTCGAATAAAATGTTGTTGGTCACATAAACGTGTTTAGCAGAAGTTATTACGGGTGTAGCGAAATGCTTGTTGTTTCTAGCTCCAACAGTGCAGTAATATCTAACAATTTCACAACAATACACACATCTAAAGGAATGGAATTAAGAATATATAAAATATTTGGATGAGCAATGTCAGAGTGGTATAGACTAAGATACAGTTGAATAAGATAGTATATACCTACAGTTGAAGTCGGAAGTTTACATACACTTAGGGTGGAGTCATAACTTGTTTTTCAACCACTCCACAAATTTCTTGTTAACAAACTATAGTTTTGGCAAGTCGTTTACGACATCTACTTTGTGCATGACACAAGTAATTTTTCCAACAATTGTTTACAGACATATTTAACTTTAGAATTTGTTGTATCACAATTCCAGTGGGTCAGAAGTTTACATACACTAAGTTGACTGTGCCTTTTTTAAACAGCTTGGAAAATTACAGAAAATGACATGGCTTTAGAAGCTTCTGATAGGCTATTTGACATTATTTGAGTCAGTTGGAGGTGTACCTGTGGATGTATGTCAAGGCCTACCTTCAAACTCAGTGTCTCTTTGCTTGACATCATGGGAAAATCAAAAGAAATCAGCCAAGACCTCAGAAAAAAAAAAATGTAGACCCCCACAAGTCTGATTCATCCTTGGGAGCAATTTCCAAATGCCTGAAGGTACCACGTTCATCTGTACAAACAATAATACGCAAGTATAAACACCATGGGACCACGCAGCCGTCATATCGCTCAGGAAGGACTTCAATTGTATGAGATGAGTAATGCAAACATATAAACATATAAACATTATTAGTGGCTTGGGTTCCAATTTTAAAGTGGCTTGGGTTCCAATTTTAAAGTGGCTAGTGTTCCGTTATTGAAGTGGCTAGTGTTCCGTTATTGAAGTGGCTAGTGTTCCGTTATTGACGTGGCTAGTGTTCCGTTATTGAAGTGGCTAGTGTTCCGTTATTGAAGTGGCTAGTGTTCCGTTATTGAAGTGGCCAGTGTTCCGTTATTGAAGTGGCCAGTGATTTCAAGTTTCTGTACACTAATGTTCAAACATTTGGAGTCACTTAGAAATGTCCTTGTTTTTGAAAAAAAGCAATTTTTTTTGTCCATTTAGAATAACATCAAATTGATCAGAAATACAGTGTAGACATTGTTAATGTTGTAAATTACTATTGTAGCTGTAAACAGCAGATTTTTTTTATATGGAATATCTACATAGGCGTACAGAGGCCCATTTATCAGCAACCATCACTCCTGTGTTCCAATGGCATGTTGTGTTAGCTACAGCTTTGATACACCTGTAATGACCTTACCTTCTGTATGATAGTGGGGTGAACAGGCCGTGGCTCGGATTGTTGATGTCTTTTTGGGCTTCCTGTGACATCGGGTGCTGTAGGTGTCCTGGAGGGCAGGTAGTTTTCCCCTGGTGATGCGTTGGGCGGACCGCACCACCCTCTGGAGAGCCCTGCAGTTGCCGTACCAGGCGGTGATACAGGATGCTCTCAATTGTGCATCTGTAAAAGTTTGAAGGTTTTCGGTGCCAAGCCAAATTTCTTCAGCCTCCTGAGGTTGAAGAGGCATTGTTGCGCCTTCTTCACCACACTGTCTGTGTGGGTGGATCATTTCAGTTTCTCAGTGATGTGTACACCAAGGAACTTAAAAATGTCCACCTTCTCCACTGCTGTCCCTTTGATGTAGATAGGGGGTGCTCCCTCTGCTGTTTCCTGAAGTCCACGATCAGCTCCTGTTCATTTGTTGACTTTGGATGAAAGGTTATTTTCCTGGCATCACACTCCCAGGGCCGTCACCTCCTCCCTGTAAGCTGTCTCGTCATTGTTGTTAATCAGGCCTACTACTGTTATGTTGTCTGCAAACTTGATGATAGAGTTGTAGGCATGCGTGGCCATGCAGTCATGGGTGAACAGGGAGTACAGGAGGGGGCTGAGCACACACCCTTGTGGGGCCCCAGTGTTGAGGATCAACAAAGTGGAGGTGATGTTTCCTACCTTCACGACCTGGGGGGCGGCCCATCACAAAGTCCAGGACCCAGTTGCACAGGGTGGGGTTCAGACCCAGGTCCTCAAGCTTAATGATGAGCTTGGAGGGTACTGTGGTGTTGAATGCTGAGCTATAGTCAATGAACAGCATTCTTACATAGGTATTCATCTTGTCCAGATGGGATAGGGCAGTGTAATGTCAAATGCATCGTCTGTGGATCTATTGGGGCGGTAAGCAAATTGGAGTGAGTCTAGGTTGTCAAGTAAGGTAGAGGTGATATGATCCTTGACTAGTCTCTCAAAGCACTTCATGATGACAGAAGTGAATGCCACAGGGCGATTAGTCATTTACTTCAGTTACCTTTGCTTTCTTGGGTACAGTAACAATGGTGGACATCTAGAGGCATGTGGGGACAGCAGACTGAGATAGGGAGAGATTGAATATGTCCGTAAACACTCCAGCCAGCTGGTCTGCGCATGCACTGAGGACGCGGCTATGGATGCCGTCTGGGCCGGCAGCCTTGCAAGGGTTCAAACACTTAAATGTCTTACTCACGTCGGCCACAGAGAATGAGAGCCCGCAGTCCTTGGTAGCAGGCCGTGTCGGTGGCACTGTGTTATCCTCAAAGCGGGCGAAGGTGTTTAGCTTGTCCGGAAGACGTTGGTGTCCACGATGTGACTGGTTTTCTCTTTGTAGTCAGGGATTGTCTGTAGACCCTGCCACATACGTCTCGTGTCTTGAGCAGTTGTATTGCAACTCCACTTCATCTCTATACTGACGTTTTGCCTGTTTGATTGCCTTGCAGAGGGAATAACTACACTGTTTGTATTCGGCCATATTCCCAGTCAACTTGCAATGGTTCAATGCGATGGTTCGAGCTATTTTTTGCGCGAATGCTGCCATCTATCCATGGTTTTTGGTTAGGGTAGGTTTTAATAGTCACAGTGGGTACAACATCTCCTATACACTTCCTGATAAACTCAGTCACTGCATTAGTAAATTCATCTATGTTGTTCTCTGAGGCTACTTGGAACATATCCTAGTTTGCGTGATCAAAACAATCTTGAAGCATGGATTCCGATTGGTCAGACCAGCGTTGAATAGTCCTTAGCACGGGTACTTACTGTTTGAGTTTCTGCCTATAGGAAGGGAGGAGCAAAACAGAGTCGTGATCAGATTTGCCGAAGGGAAAGCGAGGGAGGGCCTTGTAGGCATCCCGGAAGTTGGAGTAGCAGTGGTCGAGTGTTTTAGCAGCGCGAGTACTACAGTCAATGTGGTGCTAGCACTTTGTAGCGTTTTCCTCAAATTTGCGTTGTTAAAATCCCCAGCTACAATAAATGCGGCCTCAGGATATGTGGTTTCCAGTTTGCATAAAGTCAGGTGAAGTTATTTTGAGGGCTGTTGTGGTATCGGCTTGAGGAGGAATATACAAGTCTGTGACTATAACTGAAGAGAATTCTCTTGGGAGGTAATACGGTCGGCATTTGATTGAGATATTCTAGGTCCGGTGAAGGATTTGAGTTCCTGTATGTTATTACCACCACACCATGAGTAGTTAATCATAAAACATACAACCCCGCCCTTCTTCTCCCCGGAGAGATATTTATTCCTGTCTGCACGATGAACTGAGAACCCAACTGGCTGTACGGACTCAGACAGTATATCCCGAGAGAGCCACGTTTCCCTGAAACAGAGTATGTTACAATCCCTGGAAGGAGATTCTCGCCCTGAGCTTGTCTACTTTATTATCCAGAGACTGAACATTAGAGAGTAATATACTCTGAAGCGGTGGGTGGTGTGAGCGCCTCGAGCGCCTCCTGAGTTGGACTAGAAGTCCACTCCGAGTACCTCTTCTCCGCCGGCGGTGTTTTGGATCAGCCTGTGGAATCAGTTCAATTGCCCTGGGGGGTGTGAACAAAGGATCCAATTCGGGAAAGTCGTATTCCTGGTCATAATGCTGGTGAGTTACCGCCGCTCTGATATCCAAAAGTTATTCCAGGCTGTATGTAATAACACAAAAAAATGTACTGGGATGATAATAATGTAAGAAATAACACATTAAAAAAATATATTCTGCAAAGTTTCCTAAGCGCTAGAAGCACGGCAGCCCTATCCGTCGGGGCCATTTTTCGAAGTGTTTAAGGTTAAGTTTATGCATTAACACAAATCTTAAGGTTATGCATTAATATCCACTGCTTTAGCTTTTGATGGTTGAAACAGTAGGGTCTACCACAGCAAGGTAATACAGGCACTTTCACTCACACCAACAGGTCTAGGGTTGCAATATTCTGGTCACTTTCTTGAAAATTCCAAATGAAGAATTCTACCGTAATTTCCGGACTATAAGCCGACACTGAATTTAAATTTGTTTTAAATTTTGAACATAAATAAGACGCACATGTCTATAAGCCGCAGGTGCCTACCGGTACATTGAAACAAATTAACTTTACACAGGCTTTAACAAAACACGGCTGGTAACAAAAATAAATAGGCTTTAACGAAACACTGCTTGTAACAAAAATAAATCGGCTTTAACGAAACTAGCAGTAAGCTTTAGTTGTCTTTTTGCACTGAGTCAATTCCTCACGCTGCTGTTTCCAACGTCTTATCATCGACTCATTAAGACCAAGCTCCCGTGCAGCAGCTCTATTTCCTTTTCCAACAGCCAGATCAATCGCCTTCAACTTGAAAGCTGCATCATATGCATTTCTCCGTGTCTTTGCCATGATGAGGGTGACAAAATGACTACCGTAATCAGAATGATGGGAAGTTTAAGAGCGCTCGATTTAATCTAAACAGTAAACTAAAAAGTTGTTTGACCTTAACCCGTTCGGCAATTTCATTGGTCTAATGAAAGTTTCATGCCGCCAAAAAACGGAGCACATCACAGAATGTTTAAAAAAAAAAAAAAAAAAAAATTGAAAGCGGGTGAGATCCATATATTAGCAGCGTCATTGTTTAAGCTGTGAGGTTCAAAGCCTGGGAAAAAAGTTGTGGCTTATAGTCCGGAATTTACGGTAGATTGGAGGCTTCCCTCACAGCTTATTCCTTTTTTTATTGTAGGAATCATCCAACTGGGATTTCTGGGGGAAAATTTAAAAAGTTCTGGAGTTTTACTGTTACCACAAACTGTTGACTTCTCCTTTCGGGACAGTTCATATACTTGTTTAGTCTGGCTTTAGCCATTGTGTCCAGTGGCTTTGCTTCAAGACTGCCAATCATGCCACGGCTGCTCTCACAAATCAATGCAGCCACCTAGTCTCTTTATTCAGGAGCTTTCATAGTCCAAGTCCTGGTTAAGTGGGCGTTCACTTTCTGCTCTTTCTGCTTTGTTTAACTCAGGCCTTGGAGCAAGGCTGAGAGACTGTGCAGTGGGAGGAAAGGAGGTGTAGAGGACAAAAGGACTGGAAGGGAAGGGGGTGAACAGTGTCCCACTTCCACAAGTTGGTGGATGTGAATCCCAGGGGGAGAATGTGTGGGCTGACTGTCTATAGACAATACTGATGTGCTGACACAGAGAGCGGGAGAGAAAGGAGGGGGAGAGTTTGTGTTTTGAAGCAATTTCGAAAGAAGCAGAGAATATTCTGTGTGAGGGAAAATATGGAGGCCAAGAGATTGTAGGGAGACATAGAAAGAATGAGTGACTGCATATTGTGTGAGTCGTGTAGAAAGAGGTGGGCAAGAGGACCCACTCTTCAGGTTCTTACCCCAGCTTCTCACCCCACAAACACACACACACAGAATAGTGGTACACTCCATGTACAGTATCTCACAAGTATCTCACACCCCTCACATTTTTGTAAATATTTGAGTATATCTTTTCATGTGACAACACTGAAGAAATGACACTTTGCTACAATGTAAAGTAGTGAGTGTACAGCTTGTATAACAGTGTACATTTGCTGTCCCCTCAAAATAACACAACACACAGCCATTAATGCCTAAACCGCTGGCAACAAAAGTGAGTACACCCCTAAGTGAAAATATCCAAATTGGGCCCAAAGTGTCAATATTTTGTGTGGCCACCATCATTTTCCAGCACTGCCTTAACCCTCTTGGGCATGGAGTTCACCAGAGCTTCACAGGTTGCCACTGGAGTCCTCTTCCACTCCTCCATGACAACATCACGGAGCTGGTGGATGTTAGAGACCTTGCACTCCTCCACCTTCCGTTTGAGGATGCCCCACAGATGCTCAATAGGGTTTAGGTCTGGAGACATGCTTGGCCAGTCCATCACCTTTACCCTCAGCTTCTTTAGCAAGGCAGTGGTCGTCTTGGAGGTGTGTTTGGGGTCGTTATCATGTTGGAATACTGCCCTGCGGCCCAGTCTCCGAAGGGAGGGGATCATGCTCTGCTTCAGTATGTCACAGTACATGTTGGCATTCATGGTTCCCTCAATGACAGCAAATGTACACTGAAATGAAGAAGCAGGCCGTTGGTGTTGATCATCTCTCTGGCATGGAGCTTTAGAAACCACACTACCACCCACACTACATTACCTAGCAGATACTACCACCTGGGAGCTGAGTCACATACTGGCACCGCTACCCAGCGCACCAACGGAGAGAGACCAGGGAGGAACACTGATTGGTACACAGAAAGCAATAAGGTAGAAAACATGGAGAGAAACAGAGACAGATTTTAAGTAGGCTATGTACAGAGACCAAGAGTAACAACCGTAGATAAAGGGATCTAAAACCTAAATGAGTTATTCTGCTGTTCCCATAGGAGGATCCTTTTTTCAGGTAGAATCATTTTGGTTCAAAGTAGAACACTTTTGAGTTCCATGTAGAACCCTTTCCACAGAGTTGAAGAACCCTTTTTTTTTTTTTGTAAGTGTTTTGTTTCTAAGGGAGTGCCGTTTATGAAGAACCCTGGCAACCCTGCTGAATATTACTTCCTGTCTTACACCCAGACCGCTTTAGTGGGTGGAGGTGGGGGTGGAGGTGGGGGTAAAACTGATTAGAGGTAAGCCAGAGCAGAAAACCCATAGCTGGGGAGAGAGCTGGTGGAGAGGTCTGGAGGCTACAGATAGTGTCGCGGGCCTTGAGTACTGTAATCCTGGGAGGGAGGCTGCTGGTGTACAGCTGTGAGATGAAACGGCTGCTAGACTGGTAATGAGGCTGCTTCAGCTGTGAGATGAAACGGCTGCTTGACTGGTAATGAGGCTGCTTCAGCTGTGAGATGAAACGGCTGCTTGACTGGTAATGAGGCTGCTTCAGCTGTGAGGTGAAACGGCTGCTAGACTGGTAATGAGGCTGCTTCAGCTCCCCAGGCCAACACAGAGAAGAGCTGTCAGAGCTGAGAGAGAAGGATGTCTTAGTTTGATGCTGTTGCAGAGAGGGGAATAGGTGAAGCTCTCGCTTTCAATTCAATAGGCATTTTTGGGCATGGGAAACATATGTTTACATTGCCAAAGCAAGTGAAATAGATAATAAACAAAGGTGAAATGAACAATATAAAATGCACAGTAAACATTACATTCACAAATGTTCTATGGGAATAGAGACATGTTAGATGTTATATTATGTCTATATACAGTGTTGTAATAATGTGCAAATAAAGTACAAATGGAAAAATAAATATGGGTTGTATTTACAATGGTGTTTGTTCTTCACTGGTTGACCTTTTGTTGTGGTAACAGGTCACAAATCTTGCTGCTGTGATGGCACACTGGTATTTCACCCAGGAGATATGAGAGTTTATTGAAATTGGATTTGTTTTGGAATTCTTTTGGGTCTGTGTAATCTGAGGGAAATATGTGTCTCTAATATGGTCATACATGTGTCAGAAGTTTAGGAAGTGCTGCTCAGTTTCCACCTCATTTTGTGGGCAGTGTTGCACATAGTCTGTCTTCTCTTGAGTGCCAGGTATGCCTACGGCGACCTCTCTCAATAGCAAGGCTATGCTCACTGAGTCTGTACATAGTCAAAGCTTTCCTTAATTTTGGGTCAGTCACAGAGGTCAGCTATTCTCTCTCTTGCTCTCGCTCTCGCTCTCTCTCGCTCCCTCTCGCTCTCTCTCTGTGATACTTGAGCTGGAGATATCCCACACACTGACACTTGCTTTCCAGGAGCCCACGCTCTCCCACCTAGGCTGACTCAACTACCTCAGCTAATGTAGTTATTTTCTCAAGTAGTGAACCTTTTCACAGGATAAGGATTTGTTCAACAGTTTCTCCTGAACGTTATAACCCTATACTCTCCTAGAATGTCTCCTTATATATAAATGACCAGGTTCAAAGGAACACCTTGTTACTCTCTCACCAGAACAGCTCAATATTCACCTATCTTCCCACTACAGTGTCTCACCACTCTCTCCCTTTGTGTTTATTTACCTGTCTTCTCCAGGGTAAGGACCTGCTAGCCCAGAAGATCCCAGCATGGCAGCAGGCGTGTGCTGACCCTACCAAGCTGCCTGACCGTGCCATGCTCCTGGCTCAGCAGATGACCTCTACAGGGGGTACCCTGGGGTCCGTCTCCCACACCCACCATGGTTCCAAGGGCAACCTGCTCATCTCTGACCCCATTCCCGGGGCCAAACCCCTGCCAGTACCCCCCGAGCTAGCTGCCCTCATGGGCCAACAGGTGGGTCACCGGTACTGTGGTATTACTATAATATTGCTATGTTAGCACCAGTGGTGGAACAAGTACTCAAATGACTCAAGTAAAAAAGTGAAAGTCACCCAGTAAAATGCTACTTGAGTAAAAGTCTAAAATTATTTAGTTTTAAATATACTTTTGTATCAAAGTAAATGGAATTGCTCAAATAAAAGTATAAATCATTTAAAATTCCATATATTAAGCAAACCAGACGGCACAATTTTATTTTACTTTTTATTTTTATTTACAGATAGCCAGGGCTTCCACAGTCCACCAGATCAGAGACAGTAGTATGACCAGGGATTTTCTCTTCATAAATGCTTGAATTGGACCATTTTGCTGTCAAAATGTAATAAGTACTTTTGAGTGCCAGGAACAATGTATGGAGTAAAACGTACATGATTTTGTTTTGGAATGTAGTGAAGTAAAAGTTGTTAGCACTATGATAGTACACATATTACTGCAATATGACCCAATAGTAAGCTATAGAGCTGCTATGGTTTGTCAGCCCTAATGGAGAAACATTGAGTTAATTGGGTGCTGCAGGCATCAATCGTTGTTTGTCATCGCTAATTGTGTTTTTGATTATGAAGCTTTGAAGCGCTGTGTGAGAGTGCCTGCGTTTCTCAGTATGAGCCTCTGTATCGGTGTGTTGCCTCGGTGTTTGAGGGAGTACTGTTGAGTGTTGAGGCCAGCAGCAGGTTTGTGGGCTGCGGCTCTAACGACGTTCCTTAATTAACACCACTAGCTAGTCTGTTGCCTAGCAATGCCCCAGGGTTGCCTAGCGATGCCCCAGGATGTTGGGATTCCATTATGGAATCTCTTGGAGCCTCTCCTTTAGAACACAGAACCCCTCAGAACCCTCCCTGATGGCTCAACACACACACACACACACACACACACACACACACACACACACACACACACACACACACACACACACACACACACACTTGTTGATGCAAATTAAGTCGTTAGTGCTGCATGCTAATTAGAAATGCCTTTAGGAAGGAACAGAAACAGATTACTTGGGTCTGTTGGGCTGTTGATTGTTTCATACCCTGCTTCCACTCTGGTGCGTGTGTGTGTGTGTGTGTGTGTGTGTGTGTGTGTGTGTGTGTGTGTGTGTGTGTGTGTGCCTGTGTGTGTGTGCCTGTGTGCCTGTGTGTGTGTGCCTGTGTGCCTGTGTGTGTGTGCCTGTGTGTGTGTGCCTGTGTGTGTGTGCCTGTGTGTGTGTGCCTGTGTGTGTGTGCCTGTGTGTGTGTGCCTGTGTGTGTGTGCCTGTGTGCCTGTGTGTGCCGTGTGTGTGTGTGCCTGTGTGTGCCTGTGTGTGCCTGTGTGTGCCGTGTGTGTGTGTGTGTGTGTGTGTGTGTGTGTGTGTGTGTGTGTGTCTGCGTTTGCGTGTGTGTGTCTGCGTTTGCGTGTGTGTGCCTGCGTTTGCGTGTGTGTGTCTGCGTTTGCGTGTGTGTGCCTGCGTTTGCGTGTGTGTGCCTGCGTTTGCGTGTGTGTGCCTGCGTTTGCGTGTGTGTGCCTGCGTTTGCGTGTGTGTGCCTGCGTTTGCGTGTGTGTGCCTGCGTTTGCGTGCGTGTGCCTGCGTTTGCGTGCGTGTGCCTGCGTTTGCGTGCGTGTGCCTGCGTTTGCGTGCGTGTGCCTGCGTTTGCGTGCGTGTGCCTGCGTTTGCGTGCGTGTGCCTGCGTTTGCGTGCGTGTGCCTGCGTTTGCGTGCGTGTGCCTGCGTTTGCGTGCGTGTGCCTGCGTTTCTGCGTGCGTGTGCCTGCGTTTCTGCGTGCGTGTGCCTGCGTTTCTGCGTGCGTGTGCCTGCGTTTCTGTGTGCGTGTGCCTGCGTTCGTGTGTGTGAATTGCAGTAACATCTTTGAGGAAGCCTCTAAGGCTGTGTTTACACAGGCAGCCAGATTCTGATATTTTTTTCTCACTAATTGGTATTTTGACCAATATCAGATCTTTTAACATCAGATCTTTTTTTTTTAGAGCTGATCTGATTGGTCAAAAGACCAATTAGTGAAAAAGGATGCCTTAAAGGGAGGGAGGAAGAGCAGATGATTCTTATTGTGTAACATTCTCAGAGAAGAAACACATTGAAGTGGACGGGATCTTCACACAGATCCCACAGAAACACGTTGAAAGTGGACGGGATTTTCACACAGATCCCACAGCATCTCTGACTGTCCTTTATCATTCTGTTTTGTGATGATGTGTATTGAAAAGTGTCTTTCAACAACAAACAACTTGGGTTCATTCACATTGAAGACTGACGGTTGGGAATTTTTATGGCTGTGTAGTGGTGCTGCTTAGTAGTTCCGTTACAGTTGATTGATCTCTTATAGTAAGCTAAATGACGTTGCCACGGGCAACAAGGCAGATATTGCAAATTTAACGAGATGCACAACTTTGCTCTCACACAGTCACACAGTATGTGCACTTTTCCAATGTGGTAGCCACGGGACCAAAACAGCAGAGTGGTTGAGCGTCGCACTTTAACGCTCTTAGTTGTTGCAAAAATTGACCCACTTTGCTGTTTTACTTTCTACATCATATTGCTGAGTCTACCTTTTAATCAACACAACCTGGCCCATTTCCAACAGCATAATCTCCCTCTCGTTAGTAGTGATGAGATTCACATTATGTAATGCTTTTCTGTGATGGAAGAATGGTGCCTAATGAGTATGTTAACTAACACATCAACACATGCTTTCCTTCCTTCCTTCCTTCCTTCCTTCCTTCCTTCCTTCCTTCCTTCCTTCCTTCCTTCCTTCCTTCCTTCCTTCCTTCCTTCCTTCCTTCCTTCCTTCCTTCCTTCCTTCCTTCCTTCCTACTTTACTCCCTCTCTCCCTACAGCGTATAATGGGACCAGGAGGAGTGGACGGAGGGATGCCCATGATGAATGGAACGACAGGGGCCCACGGAGGTGCAGGAGGTGCAGGAGGGGGAGGAGGGGAGGACTACCAACACTGGATGGAAGGGAAGATGGCTCAGGCTCAGGCCCAGGCTCAGGCCCAAGCTCAGGCCCAAGCTCAGGCCCAGGCTCAGGCCCAAGCTCAGGCCCAGGCCTCCTCCCAGCACCTTTCCCAGCCCCACAGACAGGGCAGTGAGGTCTACTCCAACACCCTGCCTGTCCGTAAGAACGCCCCAGCCAAGAGCAACACCACCATGGGTAAGGAAGACCAGGATAGTGGCGGGTCGGGGCATCTTGAGGCCCTCAAAAGTTGGGCAACATAATCATATGTACAGTAGCTACACTGTAACACATTGATGTACATTTACAGTAAAAAATCGGCAATAGTACAGTACTGTGAAGACCAATGCATTATGGGGGCTTAATGGTATTCCGCTATATAGGCAGTCAAGTAAGAATATTACAGAATACATCACTAGTGTGCTTTATGAATGCCACCTCTGTCACAGAGACCTTAGAGAGCGAACGGCTTGATTGTAACCTTTTTTAAGAATGTGCCATTGACTCCATGCTGTGAAGGAGCTGAATGCTGTGCAGTGGGGGTTGTTCTTGTTCCCGCTATATCGGCTCTTTTCTTCATATCTGCTATTGAATAGCTCTTATCGCTCCTTCTATCACGGTGTATACCTGGCACTTATAGAACTGTGGTCTCAATGAAAGCAGAGCAGAGCACGTGGGAATAGGAGGGAGAGGATGGTGATTTAAAAGGAGAAACAAAGACTCAAATTAGGTGAAGGACAGAGGCTTTAAGAATAATGGAAGCATTTAAAGTCACTTAGGAGAGTTGGGTTATACTAATACATTAGATACTCAGAGCAGGTACTATATACAGTAGGCCCTGTGTGACCTGGTTTGGCTTAGTTATCTGCTTAAGGACTATATTGCAGAAGTTCTGTGGTACAGCACGATTGAAGTGTAAAGGCAACCCCTAGATTTGGTCATAAGTCCTATAGATCTAGTCAAGCTCATGTCCAGTAGTAAGGTACAGTACAACTGTAGAGAAACATTGTAGAAACGTCCAGCTACTAACTCCCTGTTTTTGTTTTAGAAAATGTAAAGTAAAATGAAATCTCCTCAGTTCCAGAGACTCGGACCCTGCCCCGGTCTAGCTCCATGGCTGCAGGGCTGGAGAAGAACGGACGTACCCGTGTCCAGGCCGTTTTCTCCCATGCAGCGGGGGACAACAGCACCTTGCTCAGCTTCTCTGAGGGAGATGTCATCACTCTGTTGGTCCCAGAGGCCCGCGACGGATGGCACTATGGAGAGAACGAAAAGAACAACATGTAAGTATCCTAACTCCATCCCATTCCTTTTGTCTATAGCACTATGAGTTACCATCTGTAGCTCAGATGGTAGAGCGTGACTCTTGCAATGTACCATACGTGAAAACTTTAAGTTGCTTTGGATAAAAGCGTGTGCTAAATGCTATATATTATTATAGTTATTAGTGTGAATCTTTACATTTAAATATGACGTCATAAGCATCCCGACTCTAGGTGCTGCTGATTCATCTGTTGAATCACTGTTGCTGATTCATCTGTTGAATCACTGTTGCTGATTCATCTGTTGAATCACTGTTGCTGATTCATCTGTTGAATCACTGTTGCTGATTCATCTGTTGAATCACTGTTGCTGATTCATCTGTTGAATCACTGTTGCTGATTCATCTGTTGAATCACTGTTGCTGATTCATCTGTTGAATCACTGTTTCCTCATTAGGCGTGGCTGGTTCCCTTTCTCCTACACACGTGTCATCCCCGTGACTGACGGCAACAAACTACGAGTCAACAAGTACGTTTGACATTTTTTGTCACTATTGTGTGATGTATTTGTAAGGAAACAGGTCTTTATCTGTTATTCAATAGACAGAGAATTACTCCTTTCTCTCTCAAGCTAATTTGTTTATTTTCAAAGTGAGATCAGTTATTTTCAGTTCTGGCCTTGTTTTATTTTGTTATATTTTTTTAAATGTGTGACTGGTTGACTATGGGCTAGATCCAATCCATATCGCGGAAGGTCCCAGTTATAGCGCTTTTGAAATGTAAAGGTAATTTCAGATTGAGCTGACATTTGCAGCGTTTACTATGAATGCAGTCTGTAAATGCGGAAACATTGCCTTTAAATTTCAGTCGTGCTACAGCACGGCTCTTCCGCGATACGTATTGAATCTAGGCCTATGTCATGGCTCCAGTTTCCACTGTCTGACTATTCAGCTAATCACAGTTTTTCATTTCAGTCCCTGTGTAACTAACTGACTGTGTCTGTCACCAGTCTCCACCATGGTAAGAGCAGCAGCACGGGGAACCTGTTGGAGAGAGAGGACATGGCAGGTGTCCCTCCACCAGACTACGGCATGTCATCTCGCCTGCTGGCACAGAGCATGCAGAGCGCAGCCATGGCAAACAGCAGCAGACGGCAACAACGGCCATATAGCGTGGCAGGGCCGGGCTTCTCACAGGTCAACAACAACAACTACACACACAAACACACACGCGTAGATACCAGGGTTGTGCTCAACTCAGAATTGACTCCCATTCAACTCATGAATTGAAATTCAAATTGAATTGGTCACACTCCACAGGATGTAGAATTTGAATTAGAGTTTGAGTAACAGGAAGTAGAATTTAATTCAGTGGAATTCAAATAAATTCCACTCAGTCATAGAACATGAGAGTTTCATTGAATCTGACAGGTCACACTTGTAAATACCAAAGAATATATCACTTTTCTCTGGAAACATTGTTCATATACTTACTCGTTTAACCTTAGTGCTTAGAATAGCTAATTATATTTCCACCAACCATTTCATTTGTTTGGTTTATTTTTAAAGGTCTCAGGGTCAACTTGAAGGATAAACTAATGCATTCTGGGAAATCTAGCATTTTTCTCCATATTGAATAACATTTCAGATGTTATATAGTAACTTATTTCCATACAGTTTTTTGTTTTCCTTGATCATTCATTTTAAGAGTTTGTCCTGAAAATATTGAATGTACATAACGACAAGATGTATATTTGTACAGACTTCACCTATTATAGAATGGAACAGGCAGTAGAATTTCAATACATTTCAATTCATTCAATTCTATTTCCTTTCATTCAAATTTCAAATTGCGATTTCTGTATCCTGTTTACTACTTCAAATCAAAAATTACATTTTAATTTGAGGCATTCTCAATTCACACACAAACACACATGTTTACACACATGTTCACACAGGAGGTTTATATGCACAAACCATGAAACTTTGAAAGCATTTAAAGTGTGGAGGTATTTTCTTTTCATTACTTTACTAACTGCACCTAAAAGGATCACATACACACTGTACATACACCAGTCGAGAGCACTTAGCTATGCCCTCATATACAGGAGGAATCAATCAACACAAGTGACTTAGGTGCCTTGTGCAGTAAACCATCAGTGTGACAGGCTGTGTGTTTAGGTCCCCGGTGGCACAGCTTTCCCACAACGTTCTGGCCCATTAACTTACATAAACGGGGGATCAGTTCCCGTCTGCCTCAGACACTCAGTGTCTGAATGTCTGTCTGAGTGTCTGTCTGAGTGTCTGTCTGAGTGTCTGTCTGACTGAGTGTCTGTCTGACTGAGTGTCTGTCTGACTGAGTGTCTGTCTGACTGAGTGTCTGTCTGTCTGACTGAGTGTCTGTCTGTCTGACTGAGTGTCTGTCTGTCTGACTGAGTGTCTGTCTGTCTGACTGAGTGTCTGTCTGTCTGTCTGTCTGTCTGTCTGTCTGTCTGTCTGTCTGTCTGTCTGTCTGTCTGTCTGTGTCTGACTGAGTGTCTGTCTGACTGACTGACTGACTGACTGACTGAGTGTCTGTCTGTCTGTCTGTCTGACTGAGTGTCTGTCTGTCTGTCTGTCTGACTGAGTGTCTGTCTGTCTGTCTGTCTGACTGAGTGTCTGTCTGTCTGTCTGACTGAGTGTCTGTCTGTCTGTCTGACTGACTGTCTGTCTGTCTGACTGAGTGTCTGTCTGTCTGTCTGACTGAGTGTCTGTCTGTCTGTCTGTCTGTCTGTCTGTCTGTCTGTCTGTCTGTCTGTCTGTCTGTCTGTCTGTCTGTCTGTCTGTCTGTCTGTCTGTCTGTCTGTCTGTCTGTCTGTCTGACTGAGTGTCTGTCTGTCTGTTTGTGTGAGTGTCTGTGTGTTTGTCTGAGTGTGTGTGCGTCTGTGTTTTGTGACGGGCCACACAGAGACGACAGAGCCCAGATTAGAGAAGGCTTCTTGCCGCTCGGCTGCTTCTGCACCTGAGGAAAGTGATTGTGACTGGAGACTGCTGATAACAGGACTAGCCCAGCTGACTGGAGACTGTTGATAACAGGACTAGCCCAGCTGACTGGAGAATGTTGATAACAGGACTAGCCCAGCTGACTGGAGACTGTTGATAACAGGACTAGCCCAGCTGACTGGAGACTGTTGATAACAGGACTAGCCCAGCTGACTGGAGACTGTTGATAACAGGACTAGCCCAGCTGACTGGAGACTGTTGATTACAGGACTAGCCCAGCTGACTGGAGACTGGTGATAACAGGACTAGCCCAGCTGACTGGAGACTGGTGATAACAGGACTAGCCCAGCTGACTGGAGACTGGTGATAACAGGACTAGCCCAGCTGACTGGAGACTGTTGATTACAGGACTAGCCCAGCTGACTGGAGACCCGCACACACATTCATTGTCGCTGAGGCGAGAGCGGGGGCTGTGTTGCATTATGTAACACCAAAACCCTTTTAACACAACCCTTTACAGGGAGGGCTTGGGTAGGAGGAGGCGGGAGGTGGAGAGGTACTGTATGTGGGCATGATAATAGTCTCTAATTGCTCAGATAGTCACATAACAACTTCTTGGTCTTGTTTTCCCCTTCAGATTATTCCAGGGATATAATTTTTTTTTAGTTAGAATAGACAGTTATGCTAGTTTTATACAGCTGTGTCACTCTGACTAAAGGCAATGGTTGTTCTGCTGTGTTCAGCTGGCTCCCTCTACTGGCTCATATTGGTTTGGCAAACATCAACACTTCAATGACTGATCATATAATAATTATATAAGCAATTTAGCAGTGGTGTGAAGTACTTAAGTAAAAATACTTTAAAGTACTACTTAAGTGTTTTTTGGGGGTATCTGTACGTTACTATACTATTTATATTTTTGAGAACTTGTACTTTTACTTCACTACATTCCTGCTTTTTATGCTGTACATTTTCCCTGACAAGCAAAAGTACTCGTTACATTTTGAATGCTTAATAGGAAAGGAAAATTGTCAAATTCAAGCCCTTATCAAAAGAACACGTGGTCCTCCCTTATGCATCTGATCTGGTGGACTCACTAAACACCAATGCATCTTTTGTAAATAATGTCTGAGTGTTGGAGTGTGACCCTGGCTATCCGTACATTTAAAAACAAGAACATGTTGCCGTCTGCTTTGCTTAATATAAGGAATTTTAAATGATTTATACATTCACTTTTGATACTTAAGTATATTTAAAACCAAATACTTTTGTACTTATGTAGTATTTTACTGGGTGACTTTTACTTGAGTAACTTTCTATTAAGGTATCAATAAAACTGCAATTTAGCAGACACTTTTATCCAAAGCGACTTATAGTCATGTGTGCATACATTTTTCTTAAGTGGCCCCAGCAGGAATCTAACCCACGGCTCTTGGCATAAAACTGCATTGTTGGTTAAGGGCGGTTAATTTGATTTGATAGAATTTTTTACTCATGGCATTGTAAGTGCCAAGCAGTCAGACTAAATGGCAATTTAGTCTGGCTGCTGCTCCCCCTATGGTCATTTAGTCTGACTGCTGCTCCCCCTGTGGTCATTTAGTCTCACTGCTGCTCCCCCTGTGGTCATTTAGTCTCACTGCTGCTCCCCCTGTGGTCATTTAGTCTGCTGCTCCCCCTGTGGTCATTTAGTCTGCTGCTCCCCCTGTGGTCATTTAGTCTGACTGCTGCTCCCCCTGTGGTCATTTAGTCTGACTGCTGCTCCCCCTGTGGTCATTTAGTCTGACTGCTGCTCCCCCTGTGGTCATTTAGTCTGACCGCTGCTCCCCCTGTGGTCATTTAGTCTGACCGCTGCTCCCCCTGTGGTCATTTAGTCTGACCGCTGCTCCCCCTGTGGTCATTTAGTCTGACCGCTGCTCCCCCTGTGGTCATTTAGTCTGACTGCTGCTCCCCCTGTGGTCATTTAGTCTGACTGCTGCTCCCCCTGTGGTCATTTAGTCTGACTGCTGCTCCCCCTGTGGTCATTTAGTCTGACCGCTGCTCCCCCTGTGGTCATTTAGTCTGACCGCTGCTCCCCCTGTGGTTATCCCCCCCCCCCCCCCCACCGTGGTAGATGACTAGTTTTCATCAAGCTATCCACTCAAGAGGAAGCTTCTCACTGTAACCAGTGGGTCTCTTTTTATGTAGTGTTGTGTCTCTCTTGTTGTGATGTGTGTTCTGTCCTATATTTTTATTTTATTTTTAATCCCAGGCCCCCGTCCCCGCAGGAGGCCTTTTGCCTTTTGGTAGGCCATCATTGTAAAATATATATATATCCATATCCAGGAAAGCCAAAGTTCCAAAAGCTGGGCATAAAATAGTTTGTAAGAGAGCATACAAAATATTTTGCTGTGACTTATATGGATGATGTTTAAACTATCTGTTCGGCTGATGTGATTAATGACGAGCATCCAGACGTTGCACTTGATGCATTTAGGGAATTGCTTCTTCCAATTATTGATATACATACATGTGGTAAGAAACTGACAGAACTGTTATGACTCCATGGATGATGAGGAACTGAAAAACTGTATGGTTGAAAGAGATGGGGCAAAAGGAGTGGCTAATAAGTCTGGCTGTACATCTGACTGGCTGACTTACTGCAAATTGAGAAATGATGTGACCTAACTCAACATAAAAAAGAAAACTGTATTATGAAGCCAATATCAATGATATAAAGGACTTTGGAGTACTTTAAATGAAATTATAGGCAGAAAGACACATTCAACTCCATCTTTCATTGGCTTATTCATCACAAAACATTTTGATGTTGCCAACACATTGTTATGATTATTTCATTGGTAAAGTGAGCAAACTTTGGAAGGAAATGCCAACAACGAACAGTGAGCCATCTTGACTAAGAGTTAAGGAGAGACTGACTGCCTCACTTTTTCTTTTTATAAGGAACGTGTTGAATATTAGAGGACGGCCATCTAAATTGTTTGCACACAGCTCTGACACATACACACACTTACCCCACCAGACATGCCACCAGGGGTCTTTTCACAGTCCAGTATTATATAGAGCAATTATTGCATGGAACTCCCTTCCATATTACAAATTCCATATTACTCAAATCAACAGCAAATCTGGTTTTAAAAAACCCCAGATAAAACAATGTCTCACGTCACAACGCCTCGCCACTATTTGACCTAGATATTTTGTGTGTGTGTGTGTATATATAGTTGTGTGGCTATGTGTGCCATTTTTAGATTAATGTAGTTCGGTCCCTGAGTTGTTCTTGTCTGTTAATGTTCTGTATTATGTCATGTTTCATGTACTGTGTGGACCCCAGGAAGAGTAGCTGCTACTTTCGTAACAGCTAATGGGGATCCTAATAAAATACCAATTACCCCTCAACCACCCCAATGGGCATTTTAGTATTTAATTATTACTACTACAGTTGTGTATATACTGCTGTTTTTATATATATATATATATATATATATATATATATATATATATATATATATATATATATATATATATATTTTTTTTTTTTTACATTTTCCTTGTTTTATTTCACTAGTCCTGCATGTTGGGGCTCGGTGCCTAAGATTTTCACTGTACCCTGCAATCACACCTGCAACCCTGTACATGTGACTATTAAACACTCTGAAGCTGAATCTAAGCCAGATACGACCACAAACTACTACTGACAATATCTCCAGTAATTCAATTGATACAGTTTTGGATTGCCAATCAAGCAATACTGTTATCATGTGTTCTCAACTTTCTAGTGTGACACAAAAGTGCCGATGACTGAAAAGTGTTTTTTCTTTGTCTCCACAGCAAGGACTTGAACAGTATGAGCAACGTTTTCCAACGAGGTAAGGCACACTTTTCTTTTTTTCCTCTCTCTATAAATAAAAATACTCGGTTGTGATAGTGAATTGATAAGGTTTGGCCGGGTGGCACTAGACTAGATAGACTGGATATGATTTCATGGACCAATGGTTAGACACTACAAGTAATTAGCATCCTTAACCTCTATGGGCTAGGTGGGACGCAAGCGTCCCACCCGTGGTGCACTCCATCAACAGCAGGTGCATTTCAAGAGCGGCAAATTTGAATCCAAATAAATGTCAAAATTCAAATTTTTCAAACATACAACTATTTTACACCCTTTGAAAGATAAACATCTCCTTAATCTAACCACGTTTTACGATTTCAAAAAGGTTTTATGGCGAAAGCATAAATTTAGAGTATGTTAGGACAGTACATTTACAAGAGTTGTGTGTAATGTTGTGCCAATTCAAAGACAGGCGTCACCAAAACCATAAAATCAGCTAAAATTATGCACTAACCTTTTACAATCTCCAACAGATGACACTCCTAGGACATTGTGTTAGACAATGCATGCATTTTTAGTTCTATCAAGTTCATATTTATATCCAAAAACAGCGTTTTACTGTGGCGTTGATGTTCAGGAAATCGTTTCCCTCCAATAACCGGCATTCAAGTCAGCACCACAAATTAAATAATTAAAATTAGAAAACATTGGTAAAATATTATATTGTCATTTAAAGAATTATAGATTTACATCTCTTGAACGCAATCAACTTGCCAGATTTAAAAATAACCTTACTGGGAAATCACACTTTGCAATAATCTGAGCACTGCGCCCAGAAAAATACGCGTTGCGATACAGACTAGCCGCCATGTTGGGGAGATCTAAAATCGAAAATACTATGTAAATAATCCATTACCTTTGATTCTCTTCATCAGATGTCACTTCCAGGTATCACAGGTCCATAACGAATGTAGTTTTGTTCAAAAAAGCTCATCATTTATGTCCAAAAATCTCCGTCTTGTTAGCACATGATCTAAGCCCGCCGGACTTCACTTCATGAACGAGGGGAAAAAATATATTTACGTTCGTTCAAACATGTCAAACGTTGTATAGCATAAATCATTAGGGCCTTTTTTAACCAGAACATGAATAATATTCAAGGTGGATGAATGCATTCTCTTTTATAACGTATTGGAACGAGGGTACCCAACATGAACTCGCGCGCCAGGTGTCTAATGGGCCATCATCGTTCCATGGCTCTTGTTCGGTCAGATCTCCCTCCAGAAGACTCAAAACACTTTGTAAAGGCTGGTGACATCTAGTGGAAGCAATAGGAAGTGCCAAAATATTCCTCAGCCCCTGTGTTTTTCAATGGCATAGGTTTAAAGGTAATACAACACATCAGGTATCCACTTCCTGTCAGAATCTGTCTCAGGGTTTTGCCTGCCAAATGAGTTCTGTTATACTCACAGACACCATTCAAACAGTTTTAGAAACTTTAGGGTGTTTTCTATCCATATATAATAAGTATATGCATATTCTAGTTACTGGGTAGGATTAGTAACCAGATTAAATCGGGTACATTTTTTTATCCAGCCGTGCAAATACTGCCCCCTAGCCCTAACAGGTTAACCTCTTGGGGCTAGGTGGGACGCTAGCGTGCCACCCGTGGTGCACTCCATCAACAGCAGGTGCATTTCAAGAGCGGCAAATTTGAATCCAAATAAATGTCAAAATTCAAATTTTTCAAAAATACAACTATGTTACACCATTTGAAAGATAAACATCTCCTTAATCTAACCACGTTTTACGATTTCAAAAAGGTTTTACGGCGAAAGCATAAATTTAGAGTATGTTAGGACAGTACATTTACAAGAGTTGTGTGTAATGTTTTGTCAAGTCAAAGACAGGGTCACCAAAACCATAAAACCAGCTAAAATGATGCACTAACCTTTTACAATCTCCATCAGATGACACTCCTAGGACATTATGTTAGACAATGCATGCATTTTTAGTTCTATCAAGTTCATATTTATATACAAAAACAGCGTTTTACTATGGCATTGATGTTGAGGAAATCGTTTCCCTCCAATAACCGGCAGTCAAGTCAGCGTCAGAAATTAAATAATTAAAATTAGAAAACATTGGTAAAATATTATATTGTCATTTAAAGAATTATAGATTTACATCTCTTGAACGCAATCAACTTGCCAGATTTAAAAATAACCTTACTGGGAAATCACACTTTGCAATAATCTGAGCACTGCGCCCAGAAAAATACGCGTTGCGATACAGACTAGACGTCATGTTGGGGAGATCTAAAATCGAAAATACTATGTAAATAATCCATTACCTTTGATTCTCTTCATCAGATGTCACTTCCAGGTATCACAGGTCCATAACGAATGTAGTTTTGTTCAAAAAAGCTCATCATTTATGTCCAAAAATCTCCGTCTCGTTAGCACATGATGTAAGCCAGCCGGACTTCTCGTCATGAACGAGGGGAAAAAATATATTTCCGTTCGTTCAAACATGTCAAACGTTGTATAGCATAAATCATTAGGGCCTTTTTTAACCAGAACATGAATAATATTCAAGGTGGACGAATGCATACTCTTTTATAACGTATTGGAACGAGGGTACCCAACATGAACTAGCGCGCCAGGTGTCTAATGGGACATCACCGTTCCATGGCTCTTGTTCGGTCAGATCTCCCTCCAGAAGACTCAAAACACTTTGTAAAGGCTGGTGACATCTAGTGGAAGCAATAGGAAGTGCCAAAATATTCCTAAACCCCTGTGTTTTTCAATGGGATAGGTTTAAAGTCAATACAACACATCAGGTATCCACTTCCTGTCAGAAAATGTCTCAGGGTTTTGCCTGCCAAATGAGTTCTGTTATACTCACAGACACCATTCAAACAGTTTTGGAAACTTTAGAGTGTTTTCTATCCATATATAATAAGTATATGCATATTCTAGTTACTGGGTAGGATTAGTAACCAGATTAAATCGGGTACATTTTTTTTATCCAGACGTGCAAATGCTGCCCCCTAGACCCAACAGGTTAAGTATTCCCCTGATAGGAACTCCAACTTTCCAACATAAACTATCGAACTACAAACAAGGTCATATCAGGTTTTTGTTGTGTTAATTGCCATATAATTTTAATGGTTTATTTTTGGTGTGTTTACGTTTTTTTCCCCCTGATTTTTTAAAATGTATTTATTTGATGACGAGACCTAGCTATGATATTATCATGATTATGTGATATCATGTGGGACAGAAAGATTGGTTTGCCCAAAAACCCAAATGTTGGTTCACCTCAACCCATGTTTGACCAATGGGAATCATCTATCCTTATGCCATTCCTAGTGGGTCAAATAAATATTTTCCCTCAGTGTTTTAACCTATTACTTTGAAACATATTTGTTGCTTTAGCTTGCTTTTTGCTTTTATCGTTAAGTTTCATTTAGGCTATTATAATTTTGATTTCAGGGAAAAGCCCCAGGCTTGAACACTCCCCTCCTAGCTACTGACCCTCCGTAGTATTGTTACTATCCCTTCTGCGCTGCTGCCCACACCGTGCTCTGTGTCCATGTATATAGGCTACAGTATACTAGACCCGGGTCCATATAATATGTGTTTTCTATGCTATTTGAACTCAGGTCTGAAGTAAACGTTGAATGTGAAAGGCTGTCAGTTAATTTGTTGTAGCATATCAGAGAAATGAGATTGAAGACATGAAGTTAGCATTTTACTGTCTTCTCCTTGTATATCTGAGGGAAAGGTTATCTTAACTGTATGAAATACTATTATTCAAATACTTATCGTGAATGGATGAAGGGAATGTTCAGACGGAGGCAGCAACATGGGACCCAGCGCCAGAATTGGCCAAACTAAATGCCTGTAGATTGGCCAAGTGTATTATTTGGCTGTGGTTGTGTTGCTCCACTGTTGTTTCTCTGAGTGCCTATATACTGTATATACCTGGAAGCTTCTCCTTCTCTTTGTTCCACAGTTCCGAAGGGGGAACAGTTCCGAAATTGATTTCAACAGTGTGAGAAGGGACAGACAGACACAGACTCGGCTTGCTGCTGCTGCAATAAGACTGACTTACTGACTGCCAGGCACCTCTGCAATCCCTCATCATCTGCCCTCCTCACCAGTCACTCTAACCCTCACCCCTCCCCTCCTCTCTCTAACCCACCACAACACTCCTCCGGCGCTTACCAGTCTATCCTCTCCACCCCCCCCAATTCCACCAAGGGAAAGACTTGTCTATCCTCCTTTCCTTCCTGCCTCTCTCACCTGGCACTTTCACACTACTGGGAAGTTCCCAGGCCAAGCACTGGTGGAACCAGTACCCACCGCTAATGGACTGACACCATACTGACACCATCCTGACACCAGGACTGACACCATCCAAATCATTGGAATGATGGACTTTGTCTGAGGATGAAAATTAGGATAATCTTTTGCTTGTCTTTCATGCATGTATATGTCTTTTCTATTAAATGGGGATTTATTCCTCTGTAAACATATATAATAAAATATTACAAATTATTTAAAATAAAATCTTTAACATTCTACACCAGGTTGAAGGATTTATATTATCATTGTAAATCAAAATGGTAATCCGAAGGGGACTGTTTTAGTCATGTAAAGATGATAATGATTGATCAAAAAAATGTCAAGTTAAAACTATACTGGGTCTTCTTATCCGTCAGACAATAACTTTACTTTATAGACTGTGAGGTTCTTCTGATGTCTAACGTTCCTCTTCAAATGAGAGGCGTATGTATCACATGTAGTGAAATAACTTAAATGTAAATGTTATTTTTTTTCCCCTTCTCATTATTATAACTCATTGGGGGGCATCCGCCCAATGAAATGGATGACCATGAATGTGTACTGTACATTAATGTACCATAAAGTAAAATATATGATTTATTATATCTATTGATTATCAGTTGATCAAAACGCACCTTAAAGACCCAATACTCTGTATTATTTGTGCCATTCTCTGTAAACATGTATTATTGTGTTTATTATTAGCCACAAAGTCATGTTTTATGATGTCAGATGTGTTACCCGACAGGCAGTGTGAAATACTTTTACTCTGATAATCAAAAGCTTGTGGATTTCTGAATACATCTTTTTTGTCTTTTAATATAAATATACACAAGGCTGAACGGAGAAAACAACCCTCATCCCTGAAAGAAAGAGTTGCGAGGCTCTGAGTAGGGTTACTGTTCAGGCATTCAGGCATGAAGAAACAGCTGATATCTGCACCTCGGCCACCCCACAACAAAGGTGCTACATTTCATGGTGTGGAAACCATGTTGCCAAAGCAACAGCCTCTGTTCTCATCCCCTCCAATCAGTGCTGCCTGGATGCCATCTTTTAACAACAAAAACATCATTGTGACTACACCGTGCCTCTTGCTGTGCATACAATAGGAAGATGAGTTGTGACTAACATGAATAAATGTTTGCTAGCTATAAACCATTCAATCTAACCGTTGTGCAATTACCATATCACAGAAATAATAGGTCATTCTGATCTGCACAGTTATATACAGAAACG
Source organism: Salmo salar (assembly GCF_965601325.2). NCBI lineage: Eukaryota > Metazoa > Chordata > Actinopteri > Salmoniformes > Salmonidae > Salmo > Salmo salar. The sequence continues at coordinate 34,329,923 of NC_138318.1, forward strand.
TTGGAGTGAATGAATGGGTGAGATGCCCTTAAAGGAGTCATCAGTCATCCATTTGCCAACAGCACAACTGCAAATTATGGCAATAATTGAATTGGATCAATAGCCATTTAGAGCGTTGTAATAAATAGTCTTTTGTCACATGTACTGTAACTCTTGCTATTGTGACACATATATATATATATATATATATATATAATATATATATATATATATATATATATGCAGTACATATGAAATGACCAACTGTGCAACCTCGAAAAGGGAGAGGAGTTGATTTGTTATTGTGACTTCATTCAGCCTTCTTGTACATTTAGTCTTTGTATTAAAATAAAGGGAATGGAAAAAAAGCATGATATGTGAGGCAGGATAAAACATGTCTGTTATTTCTATGTGCTGAATAAAGAAAGACGCTAGTCTGTCTGCTTGTCTATATGTTCGTCAATACCTGGTCCTGTCTAGAATTTCTGATTTATCTTTGAATTCCCCCTTTAAATCCTATTAGATTTGACCCAATTATTACAACTTGCCAAAGAGAGGAATAAGTGACATTTACAGCACAAAACTCATTCCCGCCACAAACAAAATGGTGTCTTCTTTACATGTGCCTTGCTGTCTCTTTCCCGCTCCGTTTCTCTGTTTGTGTGTGACCAAACTCCTCTCTTCCCCTGGCTTTGCCAACCCCCTTCTCTGTCTATCTGTGTTAAATGTAGAGACAAAAGCGCTCTCAAACGAGTTACTACGACCAGAAGCTGCCAAGGTTTCTTCTTTCTCCACTAGAATAAGGCCAAGGTAGGGGAATTCAGACTGCCACATCTGAAGAGAGAGCATGACCACTCTGTGGGGGGGAATTTGTTTGATATACATTATCGTTCAAAAGTTTGGGGTCACTTCGAAATTTCCTTATTTTTTTAAGAAAAGCAAAACATTTTTGACCATTAAAATTATATCAAATTGATCAGAAATACAGTGTAGACATTGTCAATGTTGTAAATGACTATTGTAGCTGGAAACGGCTTTTTTTTTTTTTTTATGGAATATCTACATAGGCGTACAGAGGCCCATTATCAGCAACCATCACTCCTGTGTTCCAATGGCACGTTGTGTTAGCTAATCCAAGTTTAACATTTTTAAAGGCTAATTGATGCTTATTTGCTTCTTTTAATCTAACCTGAATAGAAAGAGTGGGAGACCCCGGTGCACAACTGAGCAAGAGGTCAAGTACATTAGTGTCTAGTTTGAGAGTGGGATGCTGGCCTTCTAGGCAGAGTTCCTCTGTCCAGTGTCTGTGTCCATCTTAATCTTTATTTTTTTTATTGGCCAGTCTGAGATATGGCTTTTTCTTTGCAACTCTGCCTAGAAGACCAGCATCCCGGAGTCGCCTCTTCACTGTTGACGTTGAGACTGGTGTTTTGCGGGTACTATTTAATGAAGCTGCCAGTTGAGGACTTGTGAGGCATCTGTTTCTCAAACTAGACACTAATGTACTTGTCCTCTTGCTCAGTTGTGCAGTGGGCCTCCCACTCTTCTTTCTATTCTGGTTAGAGACAGTTTGCGCTGTTCTGTGAAGGGAGTAGTACACGGCGTTGTACAAGATCTTTAGTTTCTTGGCAATTTCTCACATGGAATAGCCTTGCTGACAATGGGCCTCTGTACACCTATGTAGATATTCCATAAAAAAAATCTGCTGTTTCCAGCTACAATAGTCATTTACAACATTAACAATGTCTACACTGTATTTCTGATCAATTGCTGATGTAATTTTAATAGACAGAAAAACGGAAAACTTGAGTGTGCATAACTATTCACCCCCCCAAAGTCAATACTTTATAGAGCCACCTTTTGCAGCAATTACAGCTGCAAGTTTCTTGGGGTATGTCTCAATAAGCTTGGCACATCTAGACACTGGGATTTGTGTCTGTTGGTGTACAGCAATCTTTAAGTCATACCACAAATTCTCAATTGGATTGAAGTCTGGGCTTTGGCCATTCCAAGACATTTAAATGTTTTCCCTTAAACCACTCAAATGTTGCTTTAGCAGTATGCTTAGGGTCATTGTCCTGCTGGAAGGTGAACCTCCATCCCAGTCTCAAATCTCTGGAAGACTGAAACAGGTTTCCCTCAAGAATTTCCCTGTATTTAGCGCCGTCCATCATTCCTTCAATTCTAACCAGTATCCCAGTCCCTGCCGATGGAAAAACATCCCCACAGCATGATGCTGCCACCACCATGCTTCACTGTGGGGATGGTGCTCTCGGGGTGATGAGAAGTGTTGGGTTGTGATGGCGAAAAAGCTCAATTTTAGTCTCATCTGACCAGAGTACCTTCTTCCATATGTTTGGGGAGAATCCCACATGCCTTTTGGCGAACACCAAACATGTTTGCTTATTGTTTTCTTTAAGCGATGTCATTTATCTGGCCACTCTTCCGTAAAGCCCAGCTCTTTGGAGTGTACGGCTTAGAGGTCCTATGGACAGATACTCCAATCTCCGCTGTGGAGATTTGCAGCTCCTTTAGGGTTATCTTTTTGTTTCCTCTCTGATTAATGCCCTCCTTGCCTGGTCTGTGAGTTTTGGTGGGCGGCCCTCTCTTGGCAGGTTTGTTGTGATGCCATATTTTTTTAAGATTGGATTTAATGGTGCTCCTTGGGATGTTCAAAGTTTCAGATATTTTTTTTATAACCCAACCCTGATCTGTACTTCTCCACAACTTTGTCCATGACCTGTTTGGAGAGCTCCTTGGTCTTCATATATATATATACACACACACACACACACACACACACACACACACACCTGTTCTGAAAGGCCCCAGAGTCTGCAACACCACTAAGCAAGTGGCACCATGAAGACCAAGGAATATATATATATACACACACAGGTAGACTTTATTTAACTAATTATGTGACTTCTGAAAGTAATTGGCTGCACCAGATCTTATTTAGGGGCTTCATAGCGAAGGGGGTGAATACATATGCACGCACCTCTTTTCTGTTTTCACTTCACCAATTTTGACTATTTTGTGTTTGTCCATTACATGAAATTCAAATAAAAGTCCAATTAAATTACAGGTTGTAATGCAACAAAATATGAAAAACACCAAGTGGGATGAATACTTTTGCAGGGCACTACATACATGTATGCATACATACATACAGTGCCTTCGGAAAGTATTCAGACCATTGACATTTCCACATTTTGTGACATTACAAAATCAGGTTTTTATAGTAATAATTAATGTAAAAAAATAAATATTACATTTACATAAGTACTTGGCCCTTTACTCAGTACTTTGTTGATGCACCTTTGGCCTGGAGTTTGCCAAAAGACACCTAAAGACTCTCAGACCATGAGAAACACGATTCTCTGGTCTGATGAAACCAAGATTGAACTCTTTCGCCTGAATGCCAAGCGTTACGTCTGCAGGAAGCATGGTGGTGGCAGCAACATGCTGTGGGGATGTTTTTCAGCGGCAGGGACTGGGAGTCTAGTCAGGGTCGAGGCAAAGATGAACAGAGCAAAGTACAGAGAGATCCTTATTGAAAACCTGCTCCAGAGCACTCAGGACCTCAGACTTGGGTGAAGGTTCACCTTCCAACAGGACAATGACCCTAAGCACACAGCCAAGACAATGCAAGAGTGGCTTCAGAGAAGAATGGGAGAAACTCCCAAAATATAGGAGTGCCAAGCTTGTAATGTCATATCCAAGAAGACTGGAGGCTGTAATCACTGCCAAAGGTGCTTCAACTAAGTACTGAGTAAAGGGTCTGAATACTTATGTAAATGTGATATTTCTGTTTATTTTTAAATTAGCAAAAATGTCTAATCCTGTTTTTCTTATCATTATGGGGTATTGTGTAAAGATTGATGTGGAAAAAAACGATATAATACATTTTAGAATAAGGCTGTAAACTAACAAAATGTGGAAAAAGTCAAGGGATATGAATATTTTCTGAGAGCACTGTAGGTACAGTAGGGGTAAAGTCAAGCTGTTTAGGGTCCTATTGGTTCAAGACTTGATGCACCACTACCGCTTGCCATGCAGAAGCAGAGAGAACAGTCTATATGGCTTGGGTGGTTGGAGTCTTCCTCTGACACCACCTGGTATAGAGGTCCTGGATGGCAGGAAGCTTGGCCCCAGTGGGCCGTACGCACTACCCTCTGTAGCGCATTGCAGTCGGGTGCCTTGCAGTTGCTGTACCAAGCGTTGATGCAGCCAGTCAGTGGGAAGGCTGTAGATCTTTTGGAGAATCTGAGAATGCCAAACCTTTTCAGCCTCCTGTGGGGGAATAGGCACTGTAGTGCCCTCTTCACAACTATGTGGGTGTGTGTGGAACATGTTAATTTCTTAGTGATGTGGACGACGAGGAACTTGAAGCTCTCGACCTGCTCCATGTGAATGGGGGTGTGCTCAGTCCTCCAGTTCCTGTAGTCCATGATCAGCTCCTTTGTCTTGCTGACGTTGAGGGAGAGGTTATTGTCCTGGCACCACACTGCCCGGTCTCCTATAGGCTGTCTCATCATCGTCAGTGATCTGTCCTATCACCGGCGTGTCATTGGCAAACTTAATGATGGTGTTGGCGTCATGCATCTCTGTTGATTTGTAACGGCTTGTGAGAGTTAGGGTTTGGGTTGCGGCTAGAGATGGGGTTTGGGTTGCGGCTACAGAAGGGATTAGGGTAAGGGTTAGGTTTGAGGCTATAGGATTTGTGTTAAACCGGGATGTGGACATGAAGCTAGGGTTAGGGTTGTTGAATGAATACCACTGTAAGTTACAGTACATTAGTTATAATGATCCACCACCATACCGCTGTAGGTTACAGTACAGTAGTTATACTGATCCACCACCATACCGCTGTAGGTTACAGTACAGTAGTTATACTGATCCACCACCATACCGCTGTAGGCTACAGTACAGTAGTTATACTGATCCACCACCATACCGCTGTAGGCTACAGTACAGCAGTTATACTGATCCACCACCATACCGCTGTAGGCTCCAGTACAGTAATTATACTGATCCACCACCCTACCGCTGTAGGTTACAGTACAGTAGTTATACTGATCCACCACCATACCGGTGTAGGCTCCAGTACAGTCGTTATACTGATCCACCGCTGTAGGCTACAGTACAGTAGTTAAACTGATCCACCACCATACCGCTGTAGGTTACAGTACAGTAGTTATACTGATCCACCACCATACCGCTGTAGGCTATAGTACAGTAGTTATACTGATCCACCACCATACCGCTGTAGGTTACAGTACAGTAGTTATACTGATCCACCACCCACCGCTGTAGGCTCCAGTACAGTAATTATACTGATCCACCACCCACCGCTGTAGGCTACAGTACAGTAGTTATACTGATCCACCACCATACCGCTGTAGGTTATAGTACAGCAGTTATACTGATCCACCACCATACCGCTGTAGGTTATAGTACAGTAGTTATACTGATCCACCACCATACCCCAGCCAGCCAGCCAGCTAGTTCTTCTTACTGGTCATAAACAGGAACTTCTCCCAACTGCATGTAAACCTGACCTGTGAGCCCTGACCTGCAACGGGTATTGTAGTGCCATTTAACTGGTGTCTGTCTGTACAGTACTCTGTGTTTTGGTGTGATTTGTGTAATGTTTGTGTGTATGTGTCATATGCCTGTTTGTGTGTGCCTGCATACTTGCCTCTTTTTTTGCTTGTGATTTATTTTTTATTTTTATGTTGGTTCTTTTTTTGTTTTTGTACTGAACAAATTGCATTCTGGGAAGTAACATGCTTTAGAGAATGACATAATGACCTAAGATTAACTTTAGTATTATTAACATTGGTTAGGGTTTTTGAAAAATACTTCAAACTAACCATATATGGGAAAATAGTGTTTTGAATATGTTTTACTGTCTATAGCAGATTCATGTAAAGACTGTGTTTAATCAAATGTAAATGTGCGATAAATATGTATGTTTATGAGTACTGTGGAAATGGTTAGTTTACTAAGAAGTGACACATTACAATGATAAGTGACATTATTTATCTATTCTTTGAGATGGAAATGAATGTTCACACCATAGGACTCTGTTTACCTTTCAGTGTGAGGCTTTTGATTCAGCAGGAACCCCTCGTAAGTGACAAGATGAGGCACCTGTTGCCATTCAGCCAACCTATCACGCATTAATTCACTGGCTTCCTCTCACGTCAACTTGGTCTTTCTTACGTTCACTATTTAACTCGACATCACTGTCATTGGCTAGTTTGGTTTCATGAGGGTGCATAGCCTGGGTCTGAAATGGTACCCTGTGCATGTCTGTATGAACGTTATGACAAGATGAACCAAATCTTCATTCTCTGTTGGTTTTATTTTGTTGCATGACTGCTTGCCTTGTTCACACATCAGTCTCATTTCACCCTTAACCCATCTTCAATCAGAGGCAGCTCCAAACTCACTCTCTTGCTGCAGTAAAAGTGATGATTCTCTACTCTGTAATCCTGGGTGTTAATAACTGTTGGTCCCCACTTCCCGTTTTTCATCTCTCCTGTCCCTACAGTGTCCCCCCGCCAAAGAAGAAACCAGCCCAGGCCACTGAGGACCAACCCAGGCCTCTCATCTCTGACCATGACCAATCTCCTCCTCCAATCCTCTATTAGCTCCATGCTCTACTTCTTGTTATCCTTGGTTCTGATTGGTTGCTGTGAGGCACGGATATATTTAGCCAGCCAATTGGAATAGAAAACCCTTGATTCTGCTGGAAAAATTCAAGCACACACAGGATTGATCTTTCTCAAGTACTGTAGACGATGTACTACCTTTGACCTTTAGTTTTAGCAGGACCTATGATGACTGAACATACCTGTCTAACTGAACTATCCATAGCATTCAAGCCCAACTAGCCTTGGACTGTATCTTCAATCAAATTAAAGCATTTGAAAACTGCTACATACTGTATGCCGGAAATTGTAGTTTATTCTGTTATTTGTTACGGATAATGATTTATGCATACATCAAGTTTAAGAAGATGTCGTTGTTTGATCTACATTAATTTGGGGGTCTAGTTCTATGATCTGGTCATACAGTATGTTACTTATTGCCATTTGGGATTTGTAAGATTTGGTGGGAATATCTTTAGTTTGTGTGAGCAATACATTTGTCACAAAGTAAAGTATTTTCTATATTACGGAGAATAAACAGAAAACTGGACAGGCTCGCTGTGTGTAAAAACGTTCTACTGGAGTCTGTCTTCCACTGGGACCCCAACGTTGTACTGGGACCTCAACGTTCTACTGGAGTCTGACTTCCACTGGGACCCCAACGTTCTACTGGGACCTCAACGTTCTACTGGAGTCTGTCTTCCACTGGGACCCCAACGTTCTACTGGAACCTAAACGTTCTACTGGAGTCTGGGTTCTACTGGGACCCCAACGTTCTACTGGAGTCTGGGTTCTACTGGGACCCCAACGTTCTACTGGAGTCTGGGTTCTACTGGGACCCCAACGTTCTACTGGAGTCTGGGTTCTACTGGGACCCCAACGTTCTACTGGAGTCTGGGTTCTACTGGGACCCCAACGTTCTACTGGAGTCTGGGTTCTACTGGGACCCCAACGTTCTACTGGAGTCTGGGTTCTACTGGGACCCCAACGTTCTACTGGAGTCTGGGTTCTACTGGGACCCCAATGTTCGACTGGAGTCTGGGTCTTAGGACAGAGAGAGAGAGAGAGAGAGAAAGAAAAGTTCAATACTATACACAATACACAAAGTTATAGCATTCTATATAGATTATTTTCCGTGTTATTTTCATATTGTAAATGACAGCAGAACAATAGGATTAAGAATTCATGCATACAAACAATATATTAACTGTTAATTAACATTATCCTATTGTTCTTCTGTCATGCCATTACTACATAAGACAAAGGATTTGTACCTTAAAATAGATATTCCTGTTGTATTTTGTACCCGTTTCTATATGTATGTAGTTCTCATCCAGTTTCATTTGTCTGTAAATCAATCTACAATGTATAGAAGGACACAGTGCATTTACCGTATGAAATATAGGGAAAATAACACATTGCAGTGTATTCCATATGTTACCAGTGTGTTTATACTGTGCAAGAAGAAATAATAATAATCTCATTCCTTTGGGTGCGTTTGTTTGTGCGTGTACCAAGAAATACATGAGACACACATTGATGTGTAAAACACTTTATTTATATTTCATAACGTACAGAAAGTAGAGTGGGGTGGGGCATATCTTTCTGACAGCATCCCTAAACTAGTCCTGTTTGTTTAAATCACGACCAGGACACATCTTACTGACAGCATCCCTAAACTAGTCCTGTTTGTGTAAATCACGACCAGGACACATCTTACTGACAGCATCCCTAAACTAGTCCTGTTTGTTTAAATCACGACCAGGACACATCTTACTGACAGCATCCCTAAACTAGTCCTGTTTGTTTAAATCACGACCAGGACACATCTTACTGACAGCATCCCTAAACTAGTCCTGTTTGTTTAAATCACGACCAGGACACATCTTACTGACAGCATCCCTAAACTAGTCCTGTTTGTGTAAATCACGACCAGGACACATCTTACTGACAGCATCCCTAAACTAGTCCTGTTTGTTTAAATCACGACCAGGACACATCTTACTGACAGCATCCCTAAACTAGTCCTGTTTGTTTAAATCACGACCAGGACACATCTTACTGACAGCATCCCTAAACTAGTCCTGTTTGTTTAAATCCCGACCAGGACACATCTTACTGACAGCATCCCTAAACTAGTCCTGTTTGTTTAAATCACGACCAGGACACATCTTACTGACAGCATCCCTAAACTAGTCCTGTTTGTTTAAATCACGACCAGGACACATCTTACTGACAGCATCCCTAAACTAGTCCTGTTTGTTTAAATCACGACCAGGACACATCTTACTGACAGCATCCCTAAACTAGTCCTGTTTGTTTAAATCACGACCAGGACACATCTTACTGACAGCATCCCTAAACTAGTCCTGTTTGTTTAAATCACGACCAGGGCAAGGCCTAACATTGCTCATCATCACATCCCTTTCGTCTCACTAGCCTGGGCACCAGGAGTGGCATGATGGCACAAACAGACTGGTACCGAGTCTATAGTCTCACCACTAGTGGGTTAAAACAATCTAGATCAAATATCCTATGTTCCTATTTGCCCCAATACTTCATTAAATACTTCTCTTTGGCAACAATAAAACATAAATACATGTACTTTTAACTCTCACTTCCAGGTAAATTCCAGGTAATTTCTTGATATTCTTAAATGTAATTTTTCTTTTTTGAGATACAAAAATAGTCCATACAGACAGCGCTCTAGATGGATCTATGGATGCTAAACTACTACAGAATAGTAAATCCCTAGAAAGGCTAAACACTAAACAGAACACACTTACTGCATGGAGATCAGAGTCGATCTTTAAAACAAAGAAATAGAATCTATGTAATTCCATATCTATGTTTTGAACTGAATTGACAACCTGGTTCTTTGAGGCTAAAGACTAGAGTGATATTAGCCTGGTCCCAGATCAGTTTGTACTGTCTTGCCAACCTATAGTATGGTCATTGGAGTAGGCAAGAGGGTACAAACGGACCTGAGACCATGCTACAGTGTTTGGCTTACCAGGCTGGTATAGCAGGTAACAACCACATCCATCTTTTTTCATTTCTATAGCAAACACATTTTCACATACATAGCAAAAGTCCATGAATTCAAAATGTATTTTCCATTGTTAAAATCGTGAAAACAATACACTGACTAATCCATGTAACATCACAAACCCCTTGACCACACAGCTGATCACAATACGTTAAGACTAAACCAGTTCTCAATTCTGTAGTCTTCCAACAATCATTTGATTATTTCTTCTTCAACATGATACCGAAGCCAGTTGAAAATCATTTGTTTGTTCTTCCATTCTTTAAGTTGCATTTCAAGGTTTCATATTTCATCAAAAGTTTCCTATAAAAAAATGATATGCTACTGTATCTATGGTATTTGTAAGCTTGTTGTACTTGTACTGCAGTTCCATTTTCAGAATCGCAATCAAAAATGTACAAGTTCTTTGATCGTATCACAAAGGATGTTCACCTCAAGAGTAGCAGACATATTACACAGTATGTGGTGCAGTGAAGCTCAACTCTGAGGGTAAGGACAGGCAGCTACCCTCATCTGAGGATAAGACCCAAACCAACATAAGCTGTGTTTTACCACCACTATCTGCATGCATAGCACATGAATTTCAAGTCCTAAAAAAGCATTTATGGAAAGTCATCAATGATATTCCCTAAAAACTGACTTGGTGGATTCACACAATAGTTTAGGTCCAGGGATGTCTGTAAAAGAAACGAAACGGAGAAGGACATAACTGAATATGTCCGATATAAACTCTAATTTGCGTTGCAAAACGTTCTATGCCTGCTTGTTATTGTGCACTAATGATAACGCCACAGGCCTTCAGTGGGAGGGGAATACTGACCCATACTGACAGATGGAGGGGAACAGTGACCCATACTGACAGATGGAGGGGAATAGTGACCCATACTGACAGATGGAGGGGAACAGTGACCCATACTGACAGATGGAGGGGAACAGTGACCCATACTGACAGATGGAGGGGAACAGTGACCCATACTGACAGATGGAGGGGAATAGTGACCCATACTGACAGATGGAGGGGAACAGTGAACCATACTGACAGATGGAGGGGAACAGTGAACCATACTGACAGATGGAGGGGAACAGTGACCCATACTGACAGATGGAGGGGAACAGTGACCCATACTGACAGATGGAGGGGAACAGTGATCCATACTGACAGATGGAGGGGAACAGTGACCCATACTGACAGATGGAGGGGAACAGTGACCCATACTGACAGATGGAGGGGAACAGTGACCCATACTGACAGATGGAGGGGAATAGTGACCCATACTGACAGATGGAGGGGAACAGTGGCCAATACTGACAGATGGAGGGGAATAGTGACCCATACTGAAAGATGGAGGGGAACAGTGACCCATACTGACAGATGGAGGGGAACAGTGACCCATACTGACAGATGGAGGGGAACAGTGACCCATACTGACAGATGGAGGGGAACAGTGACCCATACTGACAGATGGAGGGGAACAGTGACCCATACTGACAGATGGAGGGGGGAATAGTGACATATACTGACAGATGGAGGGGAACAGTGACCCATACTGACAGATGGAGGGGAGTAGTGACCCATACTGACAGATGGAGGGGATCAGTGAACCATACTGACAGATGGAGGGGGGAATAGTGACATATACTGACAGATGGAGGGGAACAGTGACCCATACTGACAGATGGAGGGGAAAACTGACAGATGGAGGGGAAAACTGACAGATGGAGGGGAACAGTAACCCATACTGACAGATGGAGGGGGGAATAGTGACCCATACTGACAGATGGAGGGGAACAGTGACCCATACTGACAGATGGAGGGGGGAATAGTGACCCATACTGACAGATGTAGGGGAACAGTGACCCATACTGACAGATGGAGGGGAATAGTGACCCATACTGACAGATGGAGGGGAACAGTAACCCATACTGACAGATGGAGGGGGGAATAGTGACCCATACTGACAGATGGAGGGGAACAGTGACACCTACTGACAGATGGAGGGGAACAGTGACCCATACTGACAGATGGAGGGGAACAGTGACCCATACTGACAGATGGAGGGGAACAGTGACCCATAATGACAGATGGAGGGGAACAGTGACCCATACTGACAGATGGAGGGGAACAGTGACCCATACTGACAGATGGAGGGGAACAGTGACCCATACTGACAGATGGAGGGGAACAGTGACCCATACTGACAGATGGAGGGGAACAGTGACCCATACTGACAGATGGGGAATACTGACCCATACTGACAGCTGGAGGGGAATATCGAACCATACTGACAGATGTAAGGGAATATCGAACCATACTGACAGATGTAGGGGAATACTGACCCATACTGACAGATGGAGGGGAACAGTGACCCATACTGACAGATGGAGGGGAATAGTGACCCATACTGACAGATGGAGGGGAATAGTGACCCATACTGACAGATGGAGGGGAATAGTGACCCATACTGACAGATGGAGGGGAACAGTAACCCATACTGACAGATGGAGGGGAACAGTGACCCATACTGACAGATGTAGGGGAATACTGCCCCATACTGACAGATGTAGGGGAATACTGACCCATACTGACAGATGGAGGGGAACAGTGACCCATACTGACAGATGAAGGGGAACAGTGACCCATACTGACAGATGGAGGGGAACAGTGACCCATACTGACAGATGGAGGGGAACAGTGACCCATACTGACAGATGGAGGGGAACAGTGACCCATACTGACAGATGGAGGGGAACAGTGACCCATACTGACAGATGGAGGGGAATACTGACCCATACTGACAGATGTAGGGGAATACTGACCCATACTGACAGATGTAGGGGAATACTGACCCATACTGACAGATGGAGGGGAACAGTGACCCATACTGACAGATGGAGGGGGGAATACTGACCCATACTGACAGATGGAGGGGAATAGTGACCCATACTGACAGATGGAGGGGAATAGTGACCCATACTGACAGATGGAGGGGAAGAGTGACCCATACTGACAGATGGAGGGGAATAGTGACATATACTGACAGATGGAGGGGAATATTGAGCCATACTGACAGATGGAGGGGAATAGTGACCCATACTGACAGATGGAGGGGAAGAGTGACCCATACTGACAGATAGAGGGGAATAGTGACATATACTGACAGATGGAGGGGAATATTGAGCCATACTGACAGATGGAGGGGAATACTGACCCATACTGACAGATGGAGGGGAATAGTGAACCAAACTGACCGATGGAGGGGAACAGTGACCCATACTGACAGGTGGAGGGGAACAGTGACCCATACTGACAGATGGAGGGGAACAGTGACCCATACTGACAGATGGAGGGGAACAGTGACCCATACTGACAGATGGAGGGGAACAGTGACCCATACTGACAGATGGAGGGGAACAGTGACCCATACTGACAGATGGAGGGGAACAGTGACCCATACTGACAGATGGAGGGGAATAGTGACCCATACTGACAGATGGAGGGGAACAGTGACCCATACTGACAGATGGAGGGGAATAGTGACCCATACTGACAGATGGAGGGGAACAGTGACCCATACTGACAGATGGAGGGGAATAGTGACCCACACTGACAGATGGAGGGGAATAGTGACCCATACTGACAGATGGAGGGGAACAGTGACCCATACTGACAGATGGAGGGGAACAGTGACCCATACTGACAGATGGAGGGGAACAGTGACCCATACTGACAGATGGAAGGGAAAACTGACAGATGGAGGGGAACAGTAACCCATACTGACAGATGGAGGGGGGAATAGTGACATATACTGACAGATGGAGGGGAACAGTGACCCATACTGACAGATGGAGGGGAGTAGTGACCCATACTGACAGATGGAGGGGAACAGTGAACCATACTGACAGATGGAGGGGGGAATAGTGACATATACTGACAGATGGAGGGGAACAGTGACCCATACTGACAGATGGAGGGGAAAACTGACAGATGGAGGGGAACAGTAACCCATACTGACAGATGGAGGGGGGAATAGTGACCCATACTGACAGATGGAGGGGAATAGTGACCCATACTGACAGATGGAGGGGGGAATAGTGATCCATACTGACAGATGGAGGGGAACAGTGACCCATAATGACAGATGGAGGGGAACAGTGACCCATACTGACAGATGGAGGGGAACAGTGACCCATACTGACAGATGGAGGGGAACAGTGACCCATACTGACAGATGGAGGGGAATAGTGACCCATACTGACAGATGGAGGGGAACAGTGACCCATACTGACAGATGGAGGGGAATAGTGACCCATACTGACAGATGGAGGGGAATATTGAACCATACTGACAGATGGAGGGGAACAGTGACCCATACTGACAGATGGAGGGGAACAGTGACCCATACTGACAGATGGAGGGGGGAATAGTGACCCATACTGACAGATGGAGGGGAACAGTGACCAATACTGACAGATGGAGGGGAACAGTGACCCATACTGACAGATGGAGGGGAACAGTGACCCATACTGACAGATGGAGGGGAACAGTAACCCATACTGACAGATGGAGGGGAACAGTGACCCATAATGACAGATGGAGGGGAACAGTGACCCATACTGACAGATGGAGGGGAACAGTGACCCATACTGACAGATGGAGGGGAATATTGAACCATACTGACAGATGTAGGGGAATACTGACCCATACTGACAGATGGAGGGGAACAGTGACCCATACTGACAGATGGAGGGGAACAGTGACCCATACTGACAGATGGAGGGGAACAGTGACCCATACTGACAGATGGAGGGGAACAGTGACCCATACTGACAGATGGAGGGGAACAGTGACCCATACTGACAGATGGAGGGGAACAGTGACCCATACTGACAGATGGAGGGGAACAGTGACCCATACTGACAGATGGAGGGGAATAGTGACCCATACTGACAGATGGAGGGGAACAGTAACCCATACTGACAGATGGAGGGAAATAATGACTCTGGCACCCGTATTGGTGGAAATCATAAGGCCTGTATGCAGTGGTGGTCTGACTCCTTTGAGAAAACAGTAGAATTACAAAATTCTCCTTCAATCATTATTTGTGATATTTCATTTATATTTTAAGATGACGAGTTAACTAATGTCTCAAAGATATGCTCTTGGTACATCACTTTCAAACACCGATCATTTGATGAAAAAACCTTCATTGTGTCCTTTCCTTCATTGCTTTTTACTCCCTCCTTCTCTGAGAGGGGTGTTCTGTAAATCGTGTCTTCTGTTTTGATCTCCATGTTAAACAGCTGATCAATAAAAATGATCGTCTGTCTTCCACGTAACAAGCGGTAATGTTGTGTGGTTCTACATAACATGCTGATAATGAGTGTCTATGGTGGCAAACAAGTAACACGTCTGTTCTAAAGTTTCTCTCTTTGTTCCCAAAAATATGTTGAATGCAACGTAAGTCTTTACCTTCATACAAGTCATTTTGAAAACATATATATTCTTCTTTGTATGTGTATATTATCATCATATAGTATTTGATATATTCTAATAGGTGTTGATTCTCTACTTTCACATCCCTTTTACAGACTCCTTTCAAAAAGTGTTCATTAACAACGAGTCACTGTCTTTTCAGAAAGCTGATGTCCAAAAAACACTAAACAAAAGTCATGTTTATATGGTGCAGTTCTTGCAGTGTCTGGGTGGCTGAGGTTCTATAGTACTCTGTCTCCATCCTCACTGCTCCCTGCACAGACAGACAGACAGACAGACAGAATGCGTCATTATCCACTATGTTAAATCCATACAATTAGTTATCCTCAAGAGGTATTTGTTCACTGTCAATTTAAATGAAAACACCAGGACCCACCTGGACCAGAGTCCACGTCAGAGTCAGTGACGTGTGTGATGGAGAAGCGAGACACGTGGCTAGGGGAGACTGTGAAGCGGGAGTACTGCACTGCTGGTTTTGGCTCCGGGGCCTTGGAGGTGGAGGGCAGACTGGGTGTGGAGGGGGATGAGCCTGAGGAGGAGGCAGCCATCTTGGATGAGGAAGTGGGAATGGGCAACAGGGGGAAGTCATCCTCCCACTCATACCCTGCACCTTAGGAGAGAGAGAGAGGTAGGTAGGTGAAGGAAAAGAGAGAGAGAAAGGGAGGGAGGGAGAGAGGAAGGGAAGAGAGAGAGAGCGTAAGAGAGAGGAAGGGAGAAGGGAAGAGAGAGAGAGCGAAAGAGGGAGAGAGCAAGAGAGAGAGGAAGGGAGAAGGGAAGAGAGAGAGAGCGAAAGAGGGAGAGAGCAAGAGAGAGAGGAAGGGAGAAGGGAAGAGAGAGAGAAAGGGAGGGAGGGAGGTAGGTAGGTAGGTAGGGACAAAGGGAGAGAGGGAGAGCAAGAGAGAGATAAAGGGAGAAGGGAAGAGTGAGAGAGAGCGAGAGAGAGGAAGGGAGAAGGGAAGAGAGAGAGAGGAAGGGAGAAGGGAAGAGAGAGGAAGGGAGAGAGGAAGCGCAAGAGAGAGGAAGGAAGAAAGGAAGAGAAAGAGAAGGAGAAGGGAAGAGAGAGAAAGACAGCGAGCGAGCGAGAGAGAGGAAGGGAGAAAGGAAGAGAGAGGGAGAAGGGAAGAGAGACAGCAAGCGAGAGAGAGGAAGAGAGAAAGGAAAAGAGAGAGAGGGAGAAAGGAAAAGAAAGAGAGAGAGGAAGGAAGAAAGAAAGAGAAAGAGAGAGGGAGAAGGGAAGAGAGAGACAGCGAGCAAGAGAGAGAGGAAGGGAGAAAGGAAAAGAGAGCAGTTTTGACATATCTGCCTATTATATTTTACACATCTAAACTCATAGATTTGGATTGATTGTGAAATGAAATGCCGATTGACTTCAATCAATGTTTCAATGTAAGTAGTGGACTCTGGACTAGTGTACTTACTCTCTTCTGAGATGTTTCCATCTGAAGAGTCATCAGAGGTTGGTTGTTTGACCAGTGAACCCTGTCCGCTGGTCTCAGCCCCTGGAGAGAACCCATGCTCAGCCAGCTCTTTAGTGGGACTCTGCTGGAAATGGACAGTACAGGTTACAGCTATGGCAAGTGTGCATTTCAAATTAATATACAGTATATATCCAAAACTATGTGGACACCCCATCAAATTACTGGATTCGGCTATTTCAACAACACTCGTTGTGGACAGGTGTATAAAATCAAGCATACAGCCATGCAATCTCCATATACAAATATTGGCAGTAGACGGGCATTACTGAAGAGCTCATTCACTTTCAACGTGGCACCGTCATAGGATGCCACCTTTCCAACAAGTCAGTTCATCAAATTTCTACTCTGCTAGAGCTGCCCCGGTCAACTGTAAGTGCTTTTATTGTAAAGTGGAAACGTCTAGGAGCAACAACGGCTCAGCCACGAAGTAGTTGGCCACACAAGCTCAAAAAACGGGACCGCCGAGTGTTGAAGCGTGTAGCGTGTAAAAATCGTCTGTCCTCGGTTACGACTCTCACTACCAAGTTCCAAACTGCCTCTGGAGGCATAGTCAGCACAATAACTATTCCTTGGGAGCTTCATGAAATGGGTTTCTATGGCTGAGCAGCCACACACAAGCGTAAGATCACCATGTGCAATGCCAAGTGTTGGCTGGAGTGGCGCTAAGCTCGCCGACATTGGACTCTGGAGCAGTGGAAACACGTTTCCAAACACTGGAGTGATCAATCATGCTTCACCATCTGGCAGCATCCGACGGACAAATCTGGGTTTGGCGGAATCCAGGAAAACGCTATCTGCCCGACTGCATAGTGCCAACTGTAGAATTTGGTGGAGGAGGAATAATGGTCTGGGCTGTTTTTCATGGTTCAGGCTAGGCCCCTTAGTTCCAGTGAAGGGAAATCTTAACTCTACAGCATCCAATGACATTCTAGACAATTCTGTGCCTCCAACTTTGTGGCAACAGTTTGGAGAATGCCCTTCCTGTTTGAGCATGACAATGCCCCCGTGCACAATGCATACAGAAATGGTTTGTGGAGATCGGTGTGGAAGTACTTGACTGGCCTGCACAGAGCCCTGACCTCAACCCCATCAAACACCTTTGGGATGAATTGGAATGCCGACTGTGAACCAGGCCTAATCGCCCAACATCAGTGCCTGACCTCACTAATGCTCTTGTGGCTGTATGGAAGCAAGTCCCCACAGCAATGTTCCAACATCTAGTGGAAAGCCTTCCCAGAAGAGTGGAGGCTGTCATAGCATCAAAGGGGGGGGACCAAGTCCATATTAATGCCCATGATTTTGGAATGAGATGTTCGATAAGCAGCTGTCCACATACTTTTGGTCATGTAGTGTATTTCTCCAAAAAAGTACGCCCCATGTGCAGTTGCAAACCGTCTGGCTTTTTTTATGGCGCTTTTGGAGCAGTGGCTTCTTCCTTGCTGAGCGGCCTTTCAGGTTATGTTGATATAGGACTCGTTTTACTGTGGATATAGATACTTTTGTACCTGTTTCCTCCAGCATCTTCACAAGGTCTTTTGCTGTTGTTCTGGGATTGATTAGCACTTTTCGCACCAAAGTATGTTCATCTCTAGGAGAGCGGTATGACGGCTGTGTGGTCCCATGGTGTTTATACCTGCCTATTGTTTGTACAGATGAACGTGGTACCTTCAGGCGTTTGGAAATTGCTCCCAAGGATGAACCAGACTTGTGGAGGTCTTGGGTGATTTCTTTTGATTTTCCCATGATGTCAAGAAAAGAGGCACTGAGTTTGAAGGTAGGCCTTGAAATACATCTTCAGGAACACCTCCAATTGACTCAAATTATGTCAATTAGCCTATCAGAAGCTTCTAAAGGCACAGTCAACTTAGTGTATGTAAACTTCTGACCCACTGGAATTGTGATACAGTGAATTGTAAGTGAAATAATCTGTCTGCAAACAATTGTTGGAAAAATGACTTGTGTCATGCACAAAGCAGATGTCATAACCGACTTGCCAAAACTATAGTTTGTTAACAAGAAATGTGTGGAGTCGTTGAAAAACGTATTTTAATGACTCCAACCTATGTGTATGTAAACTTCTGACTTCAACTGTATATATACAGTTCAGTAGTAAGTCTAGTTTAATTCAAGTTACCTAGGAACAACAAATACCTTATTTCTCCAATATCATGTCTGTGAATTAGATTTAATGAGAAAAGCAGAAAAACGATCTTGAACTTAGTGAAGTACCATAATGCAGCAACTACCCTTTAACTTGTTTCACTTCATCTGTGAGTGACACCTACCACCACCACTACCACCACCACTACCACCACTACCACTACTAAAACCACAACTACCACTACCACCACCACTACCACACTACCACCACTACGCTGCCACCACCACTATCACCACTACCACCACCACTACCACTACTACCACTACTAAAACCACAACTACCACCACCACTACCACCACCACCACTACCACCACTACCACTACTAAAACCACAACTACCACCACCACTACCACCACCACCACTACCACCACTACGCTGCCACCACCACTATCACCACTACCACCACCACTACCACTACTAAAACCACAACTACCACCACCACTACCACTACTAAAACCACAACTACCACCACCACTACCACCACCACTACCTCCACTACACTGCCACCACCACTATCACCACTACCACCACACTACCACCACTACGCTGCCACCACCACTACCACCACACTACCACCACTACGCTGCCACCACCACTACCACCACACTACCACCACCACTACCACCACCACTACCACCACTACGCTGCCACCACCACTATCACCACTACCACCACACTACCACCACTACGCTGCCACCACCACTACCACCACACTACCACCACTACGCTGCCACCACCACTATCTCCACTACCACTACCACTATCACCACTACTACCACCACCACCAATAATCACTACTACCACCACCACCACTATCCCTACCACTACAACCACCACCACTATCCCTACCACTACAACCACTACCACCACCTATCACAATTACCACCACTACCACCAGCATCACTACCACCACAACTACCACCATCATCACTACCACCACCACTACCACCACCTATCACAATTACCACCACTACCACCACCACTACCACAATTACCACCACAACCACCACCACCATCACTACCACCACAACTACCACCACCACAACTACCACCATCATCACTACCACCACCACTACCACCACTACCACTACTACCACTACCCCTACTCACCTGGTCAAACAGGTAAACGGTGACATCATCAAAAAAGGACACCACTTTCTTCTTGCGTTCCAGCAGGTCATCTGCAAGCAACTCGGCGGTGAGCGGGGTGGGCATCTTCAGTAGACTACGTAGGTTATGAGCATCGCTACAGTCGCTCACCACAATGGGTACAGCATGGTTCTCCTCCCCGCTCTCCTCCCCTCCACTCTGCTCCTCCTGAACACTGTAACTGCTCAGCTCCTCGTCTGACTCACTCTCATCGGAGTCACCATCTCCGTCCTCCTCGTCCGCCTCCCCCCCATCCATGGGCAACTCCTGGCCCAGAGGGGGAGTCATTGGGGGGAGAGGAGGAGGAGGGGTGGAGGGAGGGGGAGGAGAGGAGAGAGGAGGGGTGGAGGGAGGGGGAGGAGAGAAGGAGAAGCGTCGACGCCGTGCGGGAGGACTGTTCTCTTCGTCATTATCGTCCTTGTCGAGGGTCTCTGGCATTTTGGTAAATGCTTCTTCTAGGAAGTCTGCTGTTTCTAAGGCTTCAGATGAGTCCTCCATGTCCCTTTGCTCTCCTTCATCCTCTTCCTCCTTCTCCTTGGTACAAGAGCTGGTTTCAGTACTGCTGCTTCTCTGGAGTTCATCCAGGGCTTCCTCCATAGCCCCCACCACCTCTGCAGCCCAGTCTCCCAGGGAAGAGGGTTTCTCCTGGGCAAGCCATCCTTCCGACCCTGCCTTTACTTCTCCAGAGAGAATGGAGGCCAGCTCTAGCTCTAGCCCCAGCTCTAGCCCTTCATCCTGGGTGCACTCTTCTGTCAGGCATCCTTCCATCTCTGGGTCTTCACTCTCCTCCAGAAGAAGAGCTGAGGTCTCCACTCCCTCCTCTTCTTCCTCCTCTATCTGAAGAGGGCTGAGTTCCCTCTTCACTGTCAGCCTCTCTTCCACTTCTCCCTCCTCCACTCCTACATTTTCATCACCCCCTACTTTGTCACCCCCCTCATCCCTGGAAAGACGTTCGTTCTCATTGTCAGAGAAGTAGGCAGAATCCCTGTAAGGGTTCTTCTCACTGAGTGGGGTCAGACCCTTCTCTTTGTCTGTGGTCTGTGAGGCTGCTAGAGGCACATCTTCATCCAGGGTCGGTTCATCCTCATCATCCAGTGGGGCCACCTCGGCCTCCTCTCCCCCCTCCTCCCCCTCTTCATCCAGGCTGGTGTCCAGGACAGACTCCCCCAGTGGCTGGGTGACTGTCTCTGGGCCCCGAGGCTCGTTGTAGGGCTCCTTGGGGACGAACTCTGGGCTCTCATTGTTCTCTGTGTCGTACCCGCTGTCCATTGCCTTGGGGGAGGAGCTAGATGGGTGGGAGGAGCTGGAGGCGGGGCTGAAAGCCTCGCAGGTGGAGCCGACTGCTGAAGGCATCAGGTCCATGGAGGCCATGGAATCGGGGGTTCCCACCTGCTTCTGCAGGGACTTGAGGGGACGGGCCAGGGACGGGGAGGCGTTAGGGTCCCCAACCGACGCCTCGTCGGCGAAGATCTCTGAGGTCGAGTCGGTGATGTCATCATCTTCATCGTCGTCGGTGCAGCAGTCGGAGATGTCCACTAGACTGATGCTGGAGCAGTGGTCTCTGTCTAGGCCGCAGTCTAACGTATGGCTCAGCTCTGACTCTTGCTCGACCACGGGGACTAGGTCAGGAACATTCACTGAGGAGAGGATCAGAATCACACCCTCTGGTTTAGGGTCTGTGAGAACCCCTTTGTCTTCCGTACTAACCTCTTCCTTGTGGTCTATTGAAAGGGTATCGTCCATAGTGATGTCAACATATTGCTCAGAGTGGTCTAGAGGGGTTTTGCTGGTCTTAGTGTTGTGCGTTAGGATTGGTTTAGGACCTCCCGGTGCTGGCGACAGATTCACACTCTCTTCCTCGTTGTTGGGTATCTCTACAATCTTATTGCTGTAGTCGTCCCGGGTGTAGTTCTGCACCATTAAGCCTATGAGGGGGTCGACGAAATGAGAGTGGCAGCACTTGATGGGTGGCGGTTCTACCTCCCTCTC
Source organism: Salmo salar (assembly GCF_965601325.2). Lineage (NCBI taxonomy): Eukaryota > Metazoa > Chordata > Actinopteri > Salmoniformes > Salmonidae > Salmo > Salmo salar. The sequence goes on from NC_138318.1 coordinate 34,351,884, forward strand.
CCCCTCCCCCTCATGGCACATGTAGATGTAGGCATTACAGGCGTCCCCTGAGGGGACCAGGGCATGATGGTTCCCCAGGACTAGACAGCCGCTGTCATTAGCCGATGTAGCCTCCAGGTAGTCTATGGGTTTAACTGCAGCAGAGGCAGAGGAGCGGAAGGTCAGGTAGTGCTCTTCAGGCCACGAGTCCTCTATGTCGGTAGTGGGCATAGTGTAGTGGAAGTCTTCATAGGGATCCTGTTGTTGTCTACAGCCAGCCTGTCCACTACGGCCAAGGCTTAGACCCAGGCCTAGACTGTTGTTGTTAGTGGAGGGGTTGGAGAGGTTACTACTGTTACTCCTCAGCCTCTCTGAGAATATATCCTCTTCTTCAGCCGAGTCGCTGTCCTGGTGACAGATGAAGAGGGCCTCTTCCGACGCCATAGTGATGCTGACTGAGTGGGCGTGGTCTGGCATGGTCGGCATGGTTTTCTGCAGAGAACCCATCATGTCATAGTAGCCGCCAGTGACGCTACTCCCCCCGATGATGGAGCCTGGGCCCTGGGTCGTCTCCAAGTAGGGGTCGCCTACCCCAAAAGGAGGACCACCATCCTGGAGATGGGTGCTGATGGAGGGAGATATCCCCAGAGGGTTGTCCAGTTCCCCCAGGGCCTGACGCAGGCTACGGGACCCCCAGCTCTCCAGATGGGGCTCGGGGGGAGAGTGTTCCTGCCCCATCAGGTAATGCTGGTCCATCCCCATCCCCATGTGGTGGCCTATGCCCATGGGAGGTGAGTGCTCGTAGTAGTACCCCCCGTCCCGGTCCTTGTAGGAGACGTAGTGACCAGCCTCCCATGGTCTCAGGGGGCTGGAGTCAGAGACATGGGGCTCCATTGTCAGGGAGATGTCTGAGTCATACACTCCAACACCCCTATCTTTACAGACGTCTGCTGACCAGTAGGAGTCTACAGGCTTGGAGTGGGCCTGGGGGGGACATGCACCCATCCCCATCATACACTCCCCTGAGTCTGCACTGCCACTGCCGGTCAGGAAGCTCCCGTGGCTGCCCTGGTAGTCTGGGCTGTAGGAGTACATGGTGAAGTCCACGCCAGGCTCCTCCATGCGGATGTAGTACTCAGAGCTCACTGAAGGACTATGGGCGCTGAGCACCGGCACCACCCCGACCCCAGAAACATGCAGCGTCTTGTGCTCATAGTAGGAAGGGGACACTCCCAGAGTGAGCCCCTCCATCTCCACCCCACCACTGCCCCCCACCATTCCACCTGGGTAGTATAGGTCCTGGCAGTGGTGGTTGACGACCCCCAGGGTACCGCTGGAGGATGAGGCAGCGTGGTGGTAAGGCTGCTCCGCTCCGATCCCCGCCTGGGTCTGCTCCCACTTGTACTGGAAGTTCAGACCGTGGCTGGTCTCTGTCACGGTCAGTATATCATCTCCTGATTCGCTGTGGTAACCATCACATCCAGAAAACTGCTCCAGCAGAGGAAAGGAGGAGGAGGGGAGGTCTGAAGACAGACAGACAGACACAGACAGATACTTTGTTCATTCCCAAGGGGACATTTTACATCTAACAGCAGCAGAGCTTAATGGGAAATTTTACCGCTGCTCTTTCTCTGTATATCCATTAATTAATGTTATTAACATACTGTATAATGTGTCATAAAAATCTAGAATATCCTCAGTACAAATATCAGCATTTCTGCATCTCACCAGTAGAAACGGGCCATCTACTTTTCCTGGTTGTAAGCAAACCACACTATCCAGAATTCATAGCACCTTCAAGGGTGGGAACACAATTGGACAAGGAAGTACAGCTCCCATCAGGCTGTAGTCTTTACAAAGCCAGGGATAATACTAGACCTAGATATCCTGTAATGTCCTTGTAGAGAGGAACATCGTTGAGACAAGTTCAATGGCTCTCTTGAACAAGGACAACTATTTCTACTCGCTGCTAGCATGATCGTACAATTGGCAAAACACAAAGGCCACAATAGTTGCTACAAAACATGACTCCATACATTTTTATATCAGGTAGCAGGCTCAATCAACCGATGACGTCATTGGTTGAACACTCCTGGTGCGAAAATAAAAACTAATACTGCTATAGTGCATAATTACATCTGAAACACCCACTCATCAATCAAAATGATGTAGGGAGACTCCAAAAACACTCTTAACAGTGAAGTCTCCCTTTAATAAACTAAAGTGATATTGAAAAGAGCAGATTCTGTTTTTTTCTGAGACGCACAATGTGTGCGAGACAAAAAACACAGAACACAAAGTAATCATGAGCCATAAAAAGTGTCCTGAACATGACGTACCAGTGGCCAGGGCTCCGGCCCCGTGATGTAGGCTGCTGCTGCGGCCGGCATTGGGGTTGGGACGCAGAGAGTTCCAGCGCCTCTCAAAGTCCTCCTCGGCCTCACTGGCCCCCTTGGCACACAGGTAGCTGAGTAACAGGTGGACCTCCTCTGTATCGGGCCTCTGGTCTGGTTGGAGCCAGCAGAACTGCAGCACCTCATACCTGGTGACAAGATGGCACACACACCAAAATAACCATTACAACAATCATGGGATACATGTAGGAAGATATAATGAACCACAAATGAATCTATCAGCAGTGGCCAAGTTGTGCATTTGAGAATAGGGTTCCATTTGGGATGCAAATGAAATGTGAAGAAAATGAAAACCAGCACACAGTATCTGCATTTGTATTGGAATCCGTTGATGAGATGAGGAATCAAGCATATTCTTATCCTATGAGAGATGGGTTTAATTACCTCCCCCATCTTCAGAGATAACGAGATTGGATTCATTTTGTTTTATGCATCATCACATCAGTCATATTTATGTATGCGCACTCTATTCTCTATTTAGTTTGCTACTTTTGACCAGACCCATGTGCTCTGGATAGGGAACACAGCGCCATTTGGGACACAGCATATGATGTCTGTCTCACTGAGACACTAGAATGAGAAGATATTGATGGGACATAGAGCGAGAGCCACAGATTACTTATTAAGGTTTAGAACGAGGAAAGGTAAGATTGTGTGGTGTGTGTGTGTGTGTGTGTGTGTGTGTGTGTGTGTGTGTGTGTGTGTGTGTGTGTGTGTGTGTGTGTGTGTGTGTGTGTGTGTGTGTGTGTGTGTGTGCTCCTGTGTTGCTCCCTTGTGTGTGTGTGTGTGTGTGTGTGTGTGTGTGTGTGTGTGTGTGTGTGTGTGTGTGTGTGTGTGTGTGTGTGTGTGTGTGTGTGTGTGTGTGTGTGTGTGTGTGTGTGTGTGTGTGTGTGTGTGTGTGCTCCTGTGTTGCTCCCTGTGTGTGTGTGTGTGTGTGTGTGTGTGTGTGTGTGTGTGTGCGTACGTGCGTGACTTACCAGCGCTCTGCCAATGGTATTTTGAGCAGGGGCTTGGGCAGTCTGAGCTGCTGATCCCTCACGGCGTAGGTTAACACCTGTCTGTCAGAGTAGTGTCTGTACGGCTGGTTCCCCAACTCAAATAACTCCCAGATAGTAACCCCCAGAGACCTGAGAGAGAACAGAAAGACCACAGAAACCCTCTCAACATCACACTATAGAATCACGGAGAAGAACAACACCTGAAGCATTACCACCAATATTTATTGGGAAAAACATTTGGCAAATATATCTGCGGGGTTCACAGAATGACAGAAAGGACACAAGATCAGAGTGGATTTACAGAGTGGTTTAAATGGACACAGATTTATGATTAGTCAATAACTCAGCCTTATTTTGACCAATCCCTTAGCCCCCCCCCCAAAAAAAAAAATCCTTTGTCAACATTTTTACATTTTTTATTAAGAATAACAAACGGTTTTGCTGTGAACCCCTAATTACGTTCACATATTTTATGGTGTCGGTTTCTAGATAGGGACAGTTTTCCGGGTACAGATTCAGCCCTAGTCCTAGACTAAAAAACATTGAAGTTGTTCTTAGTCCAGGATTTGGCTGAATGTGAGTCAGGGAAATTGGCCCATAGGGTTAAACTTGTATTACTAGATAATTGGGTTCTGAATGCTCTCTCTACCATGATCCCTGGAATCGAACCCACTATCGAAGCGTTGCAACTTCCATGCTCTACCAACTGAGCTCTCTCCACCAGAAGGTTGCCATGGACTACCTATACTGATTGATTGATTGATTGTTTGATTAATTAAATCATTCATTACCAGACGTTGCTCTGTTTGCTCTGGTCCACCACCAAAAGGTTGCCATGGACTTCATCTATGAGTTCTGGAGCGATCCAACGCAGAGGCACGTACATCTGGTCTGATGTCTCAAAGTAGTCCTCTTTGTACTTGCTGTGTGACAGGCCGTAGTCTCCGATCTTCACTGTGACATCAGCCGTCAACAGGCAGTTTCTCAGGGCCAGGTCACTGCAGGGAACACAGAGAACACATTTCTACATTAGAGGATAACTGATTGATGTCTATGCATAACAGTCACGTTATCATGGTGAGACCATGCGTGGGTAGTCTGACATGTTCAATACTGTACTAAAAGACTTATAGAAATTCAGTCAATAAATGTCTTTACATCGTTACTTATCAATTCAAACCATTCCTAATAATTATATATGTCATTTAGCAGACACAATTTACAATCATCCGTGCATACATTTTACGTATCGGCAGCCCTGGGAATCAACCCCACTATCCTGGCATAGCAACCACCATGACCTACCAATTGAACCATACGGGACCTCATTCCTCATTAAGTGGATGTTGTAGACGTCAGTGAAAGAAAGAGCAGGGGTCACTCTGGAGAGAAGGGGTCCCCCCCTGCAACAAAATCACTGATGCTGGAGTCTATGAAGAGGCACTCAGGCAGCACCAGGATATTGTTACAGGAAGAAACCAGCAGGAACCAGGAAGAAGAGCCAACCAATCACAGCTGCAGGATTCTGGTAAACTAGCCTCAACCCAGCCATTCTAGGTTTCTCCAGAAGGAGAATACGGTGACTACTGGGTACCAGTCATCAGGGTAATATCACTATCATACAATGCCATTGAGTGGTTTGTAGTATAACAAGTACAACTTGTGTCTGTGTCTATGTAACTGTATATATATATACAGTGCCTTCGGAAAGTATTTAGACCCTTTGACTTTTTCCACATTTTGTTACGTTACAGCCTTATTCCAAAATTGAATAAATCGTTTTTTCCCTCATCAATCTACACACAATACCCCACAATGACAAAGCAAAAACTTAAATATCACATTTACGTTAAGTATTCAGACCCTTTATTCAGTACTTTGTTGAAGCACCTTTGGCAGCATCGAGAGTTTTTGGGTATGGCACTACAAGCTTGGCACACCTATATTTGGGTAGTTTCTCCCATTCTTCTCTGCAGATCCTCTCAAGCTCTGTCAGGTTGGATGAGGAGCGTTGATGCACAGCTATTTTCAGGTCTCTCCAGAGATGTTCGATCGGGTTCAAGTCCGGGCTCTGGCTGGGCCACTCAAGGACATTCAGAGACTTGTTCCGAAGCCACTCCTGCGTTGTCTTAGCTGTGTGCTTAGGGTTATTGTCCTGTTGGAAGGTGAACCTTTGCCCCAGTTTAAGGCCCTGAGCGCTCTGGAGCAGGTTTTCATCAAGGATCTCGCTGTTCTTTGCGGCAATCATCTTTGCCTCGACCCTGACTAGTCCCCCAGTTCCTGCCTCTGAAAAACATCTCCATAGCATGATGCTGCCAACACCAACGCCAGGTTTCCTCCAGATGTGATGCTTGGTATTCAAATAGTTCAGTCTTTGTTTCATCAGACCAGAGAATCTTGTTTCTCATGGTCTGAGAGTCTTTAGGTGCCTTTTGGCAAACTCCAATAGGGCTATCATGTGCCTTTTACTGAGGAGTGGCTTCCGACTGGCCACTCTACCATAAAGGCAAGATTGGTGGACTGCTACAGAGATGGTTGTCCTTCTGGAAGATTCTTCCAGGAAGATTCTTCCAGAAGGATGACTTTTAATGTTGCAGAAATATTTTGGTACCCTTCCCCAGATCTGTGCCTTGACCTCATGGCTTGGTTTTTGCTCTGGCATGCACTGTCAACCGTGGTACCTTATATAGACAGGTGTGTGCCTTTCCAAATCATGTCCAATCAATTGAATTTACCACAGGTGGACTCCAATGAAGTTGTAGAAACATCTCAAGGATGATCAATGGAAACAGGATGCACCTGAGCTAAATTGCGAGTCTCATAGCAAATGGTCTGAATACTTATGTAAAAAATATATTTCTGTTTTCCTTTTTAATACATTTGCTTTTTTCACTTTGTCATTATGGGGTATGGTGTGTAGATTGCTGATTATTTTTTAAATGATTTTTAATCCATTTTAGAATGACGTAAAAAAAAATGTGGAAAAAGTCAAGGGGTCTGAATAGTTTCAGAAGTCATTGTATATATACCAAGGATAGGGGCCAGAACTAAAAGAAGTATCTGACTTCCTGGTCACGTTTTCTGTATGTACAGTGTGTGTATATATATTATTGTTTTACTGACAAATGAAAATCAATCAATCAGTCAATCAATCGACAGATAGTGGCAGAGACAGATAGAGGGAGCAACACAGACCTGTGTATGAAGTTGTGTTTGTGCAGGTGCAAGAGTCCTGAGGCGATCTCACAGGCCATCCTCTGCAGTATCAGGGGTTCAGGGGTCATTGTGTCTGCAGCCCGACAGCTCCGCAGGTACCCTTTCACATCACCCTGGTGACATGAGGAGATATGGTGGAGATCAGAGTTGGGGTCAATTCCATAAAAAGTCCAGCCAATTCAGAAAGTAAACAAAATTATAATTCCACAAGTTTACTCATGAAAAATAATTTAAGAGAATTGGAATGTCAGTGTACTTCCTGAATTGACAAAAATTTTAAGGGGACTGACCCCCACCCTGGTGGATATATAGTAGAGATTCAATAGATATTCAATAGAGATTCAATAGTTATAGTATATAAAGGATGATGCTTACACAAGTAGTTACACTACAATTAGGTCACGAGTTACTGTAGGCTGAAGGACTTTATGGAAGTGAAAAGAGTGTAGGTAGGTAGTCAATGAGTGTAGTTACAGTTGAAGTCGGAAGTTTACATACACCTTAGCCAAATACATTTAAACTCAGTTTTTCACAATTCCTGACATTTAATCCGAGTAAAAATTCCCTGTTTTAGGTTAGTTAGGATCACCACTTTATTTTAAGAATGTGAAATGTCAGAATAATAGTAGAAATAATGATTTATTTCAGCTTTTATTTCTTTCATCACATTCCCAGTGGGTCAGAAGTTTACATACACTCAATTAGTATTTGGTAGCATTGTCTTTAAATTGTTTAACTTGGGTCAAACGTTTCGGCTAGCCTTCCACAAGCTTCCCACAATAAGTTGGGTGAATTTTGGCCCATTCCTCCTGACAGAGCTGGTGTAACTGAGTCAGGTTTTTAGGCCTCCTTGCTCGCACACGCTTTTTCAGTTCTGCCCACACATTTTCTATAGTATTGAGGTCAGGGCTTTGTGATGGCCACTCAAATACCATGACTTTGCTGTCCTTAAGCCATTTTGCCACAACAACCCATTTGCGACCAAGCTTTAACTTCCTGACTGATGTATTGAGATGTTGCTTCAATTTATCCACATAATTGTCCATCCTCATGAAGCCATCTATTTTGTGAAGTGCACCAGTCCCTCCTGCAGCAAAGCACCCCCACAACATGATGCTGCCACCCCCGCGCTTCACGGTTGGGATGGTGTTCTTCAGCTTGCAAGCCTCCCCCTTTTTCCTCCAAACATAACGATGGTCATTATGGCCAAAAAGCTATATTTCTGTTTCATCAGACCAGAGGACATTTCTCCAAAAACTACAATTTTTGTCCCCATGTGCAGCTTCAAACCATAGTCTGGCTTTTTTATGGCGGTTTTGGAGCAGTGGCTTCATCCTTGCTGAGCGGCCTTTCACGTTATGTCGATATAGGACTCATTTTACTGTGGATATAGATACTTTTGTACCTGTTTCCTCCAGCATCTTCACAAGGTCCTTAGCTGTTGTTCTGGGATTGATTTGCACTTTTTGCACCAAAGTACGTTCATCTCTAGGAGACAGAACACGTCTCCTTCCTGAGCGGTATGACGGCTGCGTGCTTCCATGGTGTTTATACTTGCATACTATTGTTTGTATAGATGAACGTGGTACCTTCAGGCGTTTGGATATTGCTCCCAAGGATGAACCACACTTGTGGAGGTCTACAATTTTATTTCTGAGGTCTTGGCTGATTTCTTTTGATTTTCCCATAATGTCAAGCAAAGAGGCACTGAGTTTGAAGGTAGGCCTTAAAATACATCCACAGGTACACCTAGGATTGACTCAAATGATGTCAAGTAGCCTATCAGAAGCTTCTAAAGCCATGACATAATTTTCTGGAATTTTTCCAAGCTGTTTCCTCTCTAGGTTTCTTCCTAGGTTCTGGCCTTTCTAGAGAGTTTTTCCTAGCCACCGTGCTTCTACACCTGCATTGCTTGCTGTTTGGGGTTTTAGGCTGGGTTTCTGTACAGCACTTTGAGATATCAGCTGATGTAAGAAGGGCGATATAAATAAATACATTTGATTTGATTTGTTTAAAGGCACAGTCAACTTCTGACCCACTGGAATTGTGATACAGTGAATTATAAGTGAAATAATCTGTCCGTAAACAATTGTTGGAAAAATGACTTGTGTCATGCTTAAATTTGATTTCATAGACGACTTGCCAAAACTATAGTTTGTTAACAAGACATTTGTGGAGTGGTTGAAAAACGAGTTTTAATGACAACCTAAGCGAAAGTAAACTTCTGTCTTTAACTGTATGTAGTCCCGTTGAATTGGTAGAGCATTGTGCTTGCATCGCCACGGTCGTGGGTTCAATTCCCATGGGTGACCAGTATAAAAATGTATCTGGATAAGAGTTTCTGCTAAATGAAAAAAATATAGGTCTTCCCTCAGAATGGACACCACATGATCATTTGATTGCCCACTCAGCAAGTAATACAATATCTGGCCACTGGGGGGCAGTTGAATGCATCCAAATATAATCTATCGCACACTAAGTGTTTTACAGCAGGGTTTTCTAAACTCGGTCCTGGCTGTACGTTTGCTTTTTCACCCTATCACTACACAGCTGATTCAAATAACCAACTCATCATCACACTTTGATTAATGAATCAGCTGTGTAGTGCTAGGGAAAAAACCCAGGGTGGGACCTAGGACCGAGTTTAGGAAACCCTGTCTTAAACTGACTGCATTGTCTGGAGACAGAGAGACACAGTGGTGAAGTAAGAGTCCAGTCTAGTCCAGTCCATGATGATTGTCATACATACTGTACACTGTCTGCAGTGGCTATAGAGAGATACTGTAGCAATAGAACTCCAGCTAGTCCAGCAAGCTACTGACTGCAATGACCACAGACAGATAGTTCTATATACAGTGATGCAATGACAATCCAATCCAGTCCAGTACTCACCAGAGGGCAGAATTCCATGACCAGCAGGTAGGGGGTGACCTCAGTGCACTGCGCCAGGCAATGTAGGAGTGCTGGGTGCTGGAGGGCACTGGAGACGGACGGGCACAATGGCAAAGAGTTAGTGGAGGCACAAAGCACTGGCAGAATGGCAGAGTTAGTGAAGGCACAAAGCACTGGTAGAATGGCAGAGTTAGTGGAGGCACAAAACACTGGCAGAATGGCAGAGAGTTGGGTGCAGGCCACGCAGCAGGCTGTTAGCCAGCCTGTCAGCTTAGTGGAGTCTGCCACTAGCACAGTCAGCTCAGCTATCCCCATTGAGACCGTGTCTGTGCCTTGATCTAGGTTGGGCAAAACAAAACATGGCAGTGTTCGCCTTAGCAATTTTACTGGAATAAAGACCTCCTCCATTCCTGCAATTATTGAAAGAGATTGTGATATCTCACATCTCAAAATAGGGCTACTTAATGTTAGATCCCTCACTTTCAAGGCAGTTATAGTCAATGAACTAATCACTGATCATAATCTTGATATGATTGGCCTGACTGAAACATGGCTTAAGCCTGATGAATAGATAGAGACAGAGAAAGTCTGTTCACCGGTATGGCTGGGACTCCTCCAGGAAGTGCATCTGGTCCTGAACGCTGGCACTGGCCTTGAGCTCCTTAACCACCACCTGGGTGGTGTTGAGGCCCGCATTCACCTCCCCCAGGATAACCTGGTATGGGAGCCATACAGACACACACAGGGTACACACATGGGAGACACACACACAGACACACACACAGGGTACACACACAGAGACACACAGACAGACATGAGGAGAGATGGGGAGGAATGGAAGATATACACACAAAGTCAAACAGACAGACAGAGAGACACAAAGAGAGACAGACAGACAGACAGACAGACAGACAGACAGCGAGAGACAGACAGCAAGACAGACAGAGAAACAGAGAGACACACAGAGAGACAGACAGACACACAGACAGACAGACAGACAGACAGACAGACAGACAGACAGACAGACAGACAGACAGACAGACAGACAGACAGACAGACAGACAGACAGACAGACAGACACACAGAGAGACAGACACACAGACAGACAGAGAGACAGACACACAGACAGACAGACAGACAGACAGACAGACAGACAGACAGACAGACAGACAGACAGACAGACAGACAGACAGACAGACAGACAGACAGACAGACAGACAGACAGAGACACATAAAGACAGAAACACAGAGAGACACACAGAGAGACACACAGAGAGACACAGAGAGACAACAAAAAATAATTCCCAAACAGTACACACACATGGAGGTGGCGATTGTGGAGGACAAACATGGTTGAGGAGGACACACACGTTCAGGTGAAAGGTGGACAGTCACACAAATGCAAGGAAATAGAGAGATACCCAGAGACAGAGAGGCATACACAGGAAATAGAGATATACATCAGGAGACAGCGAGGCATACACAGGAAATAGAGAAATACACCGAGACAGAGGCATACACAGGAAATAGAGAGAGACACAGAGTCAGAGGCATACACAGGAAATAGAGAGATACATCAGGAGACAGCGAGGCATACACAGGAAATAGAGAGATACATCAGGAGACGGAGAGGCATACACAGGAAATAGAGTGATACATCAGGAGACAGCGAGGCATACACAGGAAATAGATAGATACACAGGACACAAAGAGATACACAGAGACAGAGAGGCATACACAGGAAATAGAGAAATACACAGAGAGGCATACACAGGAAATAGAGAGATCCACAGAGACAGAGAGGCATACACAGGAAATAGAGAGATACACAGAGAAGCGCACACAGGACATGCAGATTCATAAAGAGACCAACAAGAGACAGACCAGGAGATACAGAGACACACAGAGAGGTATGCATGCAGTCACAGAGCACACACACACACACACACACACACAAATGGACATACCCAGTCAAGGTACACAAGTGTGGGGAAAGTGTGTGTGTAAGAGTGTATGAGTGTGAGAAGGAACAGAACAAAGAAACAGAAAGAGGGAGGGAACGAGAGAATGACAAGAATCAGTTATCTAGTAGCTAATTCCCAACACTCAGAGTTACATGGTTATCTCGTGTTACAGTAGCTAATTCCCAACACTCAGAGTAACATGGTTATCTAGTGTAACAGTAGCTAATTCCCAACACTCAGAGTTACATGGTTATCTCGTGTTACAGTAGCTAATTCCCAATACTCAGAGTTACATGGTTATCTAGTGTAACAGTAGCTAATTCCCAACACTCAGAGTTACATGGTTATCTCGTGTTACAGTAGCTAATTCCCAACACTCAGAGTAACATGGTTATCTAGTGTTACAGTAGCTAATTCCCAACACTCAGAGTTACATGGTTATCTAGTGTTATCTAGTAATAAAAACAGAGTGAAATGCTAACTAAAAACTGCTGCATTGTGAGGGCAGGCTACACGGTTCTATCCCAGTCTTTCCGCAGCGTTCTATCCCTCTCTGTACCAGGCGCCAGCAGTCAGTCAGTCAGTCAGTCAGTCAGTCAGTCAGTCAGGTAGGTAGTCAGTCAGCCAGTCAGTCAGTCAGTCAGCCAGCCAGCCAGTCAGTCAGTCAGCCAGTCAGTCAGCCAGTCAGCCAGTCAGTCAGTCAGTCAGTCAGCCAGCCAGTCAGTCAGCCAGTCAGCCAGTCAGTCAGTCAGGTAGTCAGTCAGTCAGTCAGTCAGTCAGTCAGTCAGTCAGTCAGTCAGGTAGTCAGGCAGACATCAAAGGCATGTGGATCAGCCCAGCATTACCGATAGTTACACATATTTCAGGTAATGTAGCGTGTCGGCCATTTAAACAGGCTGACTCCTAAACAAACGTAGGATCACAGCTCAGCGCATAACAACCGTGAGCCTGCCGAAGTTGACAGAACATTTAATCTAGCTACCTCTCATAACCCCGGATCGTAGCCTCCAGCACAGTGAAAATAACCCCAAAATACACCCAAAAGAATTGACAAGAAAAAGTGAGGAGAGAGTGAGTGGTCTTACCTTTCCGAACCAGCCATCTCCGATCTCTTTCAGGTACAGAAGACTCTGGCGGCCGAGTTCTGTGGATTTCAGGAGTTGGACTAGGGAGACAGATAAAACATTTAAAAAAAATAGATTTTAGAGAATGACCTGACGACACAACTATTATTCAGCATTGGTTTTATTTCTGACAATGACTTTCTAATTCCAAGCCTCAGAGAAATGTAATCTGGCCAAATACACACCAGCGTCCTGCGATATGAGTCATCCATCTTGCAATAGGTCGACTATCCTCTAAGACACAATCTTCGCCAGGTTGACTTGTTTTGATATTACACAAAAATGGGAGCAAAAGACACGGTCCAAAAAATAGTTTTTGGGGGGAGGGGTTAAACATATATACAGTAAAATCACCAGGAATTCAGCTAAAAATGAGTTGAAGTATTCCCACAAATAAAAAAAAGGAATATGTGATCGTGTCTCAATGTAATCAAGGTATGAAATCATTGCTCTATTACAATACTATCTGTTTTGGGGGTTTGGTGCAAGTTGTGGTCAATTTGCAGTGTACAAATTATTATAATCATGTTCCGACACACCGACCATTCACTCCAACAAAAAGTGCCCCGCAGTTGAATCTAGTTGCCTACCCCTGTGCTCTAAGGTCTCTCTCTTTCAGTCAGTAGCAGAGCCTGGCATCCCAGCCTCCATCCTCCTGTCCCCTTGCTGCATCCTGACCTATCTGTTAGTAGCACGGTGATGACCTGTGTCCTGCATTTATCTTTTCCTCTCCACTGCACACACCAGCATGCTCTCTCTCACTCTCAGCCTGAGCTCTCTCACTCTCAGCCTCAGTCATCCTACTCTCAGCCTGCACTCTCTCACTCTCAGCCTCAGTCATCCTACTCTCAGCCTGCACTCTCTCACTCTCAGCCTGCACTCTCTCCCTCTTAGCCTTGGTCATCCTACTCTCAGCCTGCTCTCTCTCACTCTCAGCCTGCGCTCTCTCACTCTCAGCCTGCACTCTCTCACACCAGCCTGCTCTCTCTCTCTCTCTCTCTCAGCCTGCTCTCTCTCACACCAGCCTGCTCTCTTTCACTCTCAGCCTGCTCTCTCTCTCTCTCTCTCTCTCTCAGCCTGCTCTCTCTCACACCAGCCTGCTCTCTCTCACGCTCAGCCTGCTCTCTCTCTCTCAGCCTGCTCTCTCTCACACCAGCCTGCTCTCGCTCACTCTCAGGCTGCACTCTCGCTCACTCTCAGCCTGTGCTCAATCACTCTCAGCCTGCGCTCTCTTACTCTCAGCCTGCGCTCTCTTACTCTCAGCCTCGGTCCCAAAAACATCCAAATGAGAATGGACTGACGGCAACATTAATCTTCTGTCCTTCCCCCTCTCTCATTCCCTCCATCTCTCCATCCCTCTCTCTCATTCCCTTCATCTCTCCATCCCTCTCTCTCATTCCCTCCATCTCTCCATCCCTCTCTCCCCCAGCAACGACTGATGACACTCACAGAGGAGGACAGACAGATCCTTTGTGGCAGTGTCACCCCCTTGCCCACCCCCCAGACTGGCCACACAGACCCCTCCCTGTGTGAGGGCCATATCTGACGCCCATGCCCTGTAATGTTCCAGAGGCCAGTCATTCCCTGGGTTGTGGGCGCTCGCTCATCCAGAATCTGTTCTAAAGAGAATCCCAGCCATTGTCTGGGTACTAACCCTGGGACTGTATGGTACCAGCAAGAACCAACCACACAGACACACAGACACTAAGCCTATTATCTAGCAGCTCTGTGACACAGTGGTGAACAGTGTTGGGGGTAATGCATTACAAAAATAACCCCTTACATCATCATATTACGCATTACTTTTTTTCAAATTTGGTAATATTATTTCAGTTATTTTGGCAAACAATGCATGCATTCTCTTTCAGATTCATTTCTCTAACTGGTGTGTTTCCATGATCCAACTCATTTCCTCATTTAGTTCTGGAGCATGAACACAAAGGCTGTTTGAAGAAATGTCATGACACAGTCTGTCCATAGAAATGTATAGAGGGCACACCTCTGATCTTCGCCATTGATCACTTCAACGTTTACGTCATTTAGCAGATGCTCTTACCCAGAGCGACTGACAGTAACAGGTGCATACATTTTCATACCGGTCACTCCCGTGCAAATTGAACTGGCATTGCAAGAACCATGCTCTACCATCTGAGCCACACAGGTCTGTAGAAAAGTACCTAGAGGGTTCTACTGTGTACTCTATACATCTTTTAAGATTTTGAATGAAAAGACAGGAAATCTGTATGTTTGACTTTCAATATACATTGCTAATTAAGCAGCATTTAATTAACCAGGCAAGTCATCTAAGAACAAATTGTTATTGACAATGACAGCCTACACCTGCCAAACCCAGACAATGCCAGGACAATTGTGCGCTGCCCTATGGAACTCCCAATCACGGCCAGTTGAGATGGATACGAATACGCCTGGATACGCCTGGATACGAACCAGCGTGTCTCTACTGAAGCCTCTAATACTGAGACGCTGTGCCTTAGACCGCTGCGCCACTCGGGAGCCCACTTGTATACTAGCACAGGAAAGCAGCACCACAGATGAACGGACAAACTACAGATCAAACCTGAGTCAGTAAGTAGCAGCACCACAGATGAAAGGAGAAACTACAGATCAAACCTGAGTCAGTAAGTAGCAGCACCACAGATGAAAGGACAAACTACAGATCAAACCTGAGTCAGTAAGTAGCAGCACCACAGATGAAAGGACAAACTACAGATCAAACCTGAGTCAGTAAGTAGCAGCACCACAGATGAAAGGAGAAACTACAGATCAAACCTGAGTCAGTAAGTAGCAGCACCACAGATGAAAGGAGAAACTACAGATCAAACCTGAGTCAGTAAGTAGCAGCACCACAGATGAACGGACAAACTACAGATCAAACCTGAGTCAGTAAGTAGCAGCACCACAGATGAAAGGACAAACTACAGATCAAACCTGAGTCAGTAAGTAGCAGCACCACAGATGAAAGGACAAACTACAGATCAAACCTGAGTCAGTAAGTAGCAGCACCACAGATGAAAGGACAAACTACAGATCAAACCTGAGTCAGTAAGTAGCAGCACCACAGATGAAAGGAGAAACTACAGATCAAACCTGAGTCAGTAAGTAGCAGCACCACAGATGAACGGACAAACTACAGATCAAACCTGAGTCAGTAAGTAGCAGCACCACAGATGAAAGGAGAAACTACAGATCAAACCTGAGTCAGTAAGTAGCAGCACCACAGATGAACGGACAAACTACGGATCAAACTTGAGTCAGTAAGTAGCAGCACCACAGATGAAAAGACAAACTAGCGATCAAACCTTCTAGGTAGCCCATCTTTGGTTGAGCGATCGCAACTCGTCTTCCTCCTTCCAACAGATTTCTTGATTTTGTTTATGAAAGTAGCGCAAAAGCAATATAACTAGTAATCACATTACTTTCCACACAAAGTCATATTTTAAGGTAACGTGTTACATTAATGTAACTAGTAATATGCAATAACTAATCCCAACACTGGTAACTAATCCCAACACTGGTGGTGAACTGGGCATCTAGTGATAACTGACCATTTAGACTAGAGTTTACGCCATTACATCTGAAATGGCTTCTAGAATGGCTTGGAACTTCAACTTCTTAGAACTTAGAACTCGCTTTAGAACGTCTTCAACTCTGGTCTTCTTCTAGCCATGTATTATCACACCTGATTTAACTAATCAACTGTCTATTAAGCCTTTGATTAGTGGAATCAGGTGTCTTAGTGCTGGGTTGGAACAAAAGCCTGCATAGCCTGCGGTTCTCCAGGACCAGGATTAAAGGACAGGCCAAAGCGGGCCATAGTAACTGCCATGAGCATATCCATACTACCATAAATTCACAGTATTTCACGTCAATAGTAATAAAAAAAAGCTATCTGACAGCTCTTTATCTCTCTCTCTCTCTCTCTCTCTCTCTCTCTCTCTCTCTCTCTCTCTCTCTCTCTCTCTCTCTCTCTCTCTCTCTCTCTCTCTCTCTCTCAGCTGTGTGTTGTTGAGGATCGGTCTATACAGAGGCTAGCTGCCAGGCAAGACAGATGAGAAGTCTTTTTGAAAGACGAGGAGACTAAATCACTCAGTGCCAAATGGAATTCCCATTATCTTCATGGCAGCAGCAGACAGTCTGATCTCCTGGCTAGAGCTGACGCCCTGGTCAAATGTAGTGCACTATAAAGCGACCAGGGTGTAATTTGGGACGCACACTTGGGCTGCTGATGGGATAGTGTAGGGCCGTCCTTGGATAATCCTACACAGCCATAATGGAATACTGACATACTGGAGTTGTGGAACTCAATGGGGGCATGGAGGTTTTAGTTGAATGTGTTTGACCAAGCACACGTTAGTGTGTGTGTGTGTGTGTGTGTGTGTGTGTGTGTGTGTGTGTGTGTGTGTGTGTGTGTGTGTGTGTGTGTGTGTGTGTGTGCGTGTGCGTGTGTGTGTGTTCTCACCAGTGAACCCTGTGTGAGTGTATGTGTGACAGTATAGCACAGCTGTATCAGGGTGGGTATTATTGGGGACCATTTCTGACTCTGGACCCAGCCAAGGTCTACATGTATGGGGTAGGCAATAGTACCAGCCCCACATTTCCCCCTTCTGTCTACCACCTTTCCCCCTTCTACCTCCCCCATCTACTCCCCCTGTACCTCCATCCTCTGCTTCCCCCCTCTACTCCCCCTCTACCTCTCCCTCTGCTCCCCCTCTACTCCCCGTCTACCTCTCCATTCACTTGCTTTGGCAATGTAAACATATGCTTCCCATGCCAATAAAGCCCTTTGAATAGAGAGAGAGAGAGAGAGAGAGAGAGAGAGAGAGAGAGAGAGAGAGAGAGAGAGAGAGAGAGAGAGAGAGAGAGAGAGTATATCTGTCGATCGTCGGACAGCAGCCACATGGTCTTATGGTGAGATCATAGGGAGTGGTCAGAGCGGATCGAGGTTCTGACTTCAGCCCCCTAGCTGCCCAAGCCCCCGCCCTTAACCAGCCCTGTGTGTCCCTATAGGCCTCCTAATCACTACAGAAACACCACACAGCTATACAGAAAACAACCTACATACAGAACAGATGGTTTTGTTCCACATAGGCCTACAGTACCACAACTTGTTCCACTAGCCTTCTGTGATGGTCCACAATCATATTTCAACATTATGAGTTAAGCACCTTGGGGACAAGATTACTCTCATGTCATCCACTCTTTGTGCTGGGTCTCAGAGTAGGAGTGTTAATCTAGGATCAGGTCCATATAATAATATTCATTATGATCTAAAAGACAGAACTGATCCTAGATCAACACTCCTACTCTGAGAAGCTTTATGTATATGAGCCCAGGCTTTGAGGAACAGTATATTGGAATGGCTGGTCAAGCAGCAGACTGACCTATGAACTGACCCACACCCAACTGTGTGGTACAAGTCATTATTTCAGCTCGACCTTCCGATGTCATGAATGTATCTGCGTGCATCAGCCCCATATCTTACACGTCAACAGACAACCAGGGCTATTGTTACGGATCGAAAGGAAAGACTGGGAGAAAAAGAGAGGGAGAGAAAGAGAGGGAGAGAAAGAGAGGGAGAGAAAGAGAGGGAGATAAAGAGAGGGAGAGAAAGAGAGGGAGAGAAAGAGAGGGAGAGAAAGAGAGGGAGATAAAGAGAGGGAGATAAAGAGAGGGAGAGAAAGAGAGGGAGAGAATGTGGGTTTGGCCAGCTGGGCCAGGGTGATTACACTACAGGCAGATGTTTGTGTGTGTGTGTGTGTGTGTGTGTGTGTGTGTGTGTGTGTGTGTGTGTGTGTGTGTGTGTGTGTGTGTGTGTGTGTGTGTGTGTGTGTGTGTGTGTGTGAGTGTGTGAGATCTGACGAGACTACGTCGGGAAGTGGATTAAACCGTCTATATCCGTTCTATTGGTTAACGTAAAATCAATGGAGAATAAACTGGACGAGCTCTGTTCGAGACTATCCTATCGACGTGATCTGAAGAACTGTAATATCCTATGTTTCTCTGAGTTGTGGCTGAACAAGGACATGGAAAATATACATCTAGTTGTTTTTTCTATACATCAACAGGACAGAACGGCAGCATCGGGTAAGCTCAAGGGGGGTAGTTTGTGTCTCTTTGTTAACAACAGCTGGTGCGTGATCTCTAATACTAAGTTAGAATACATCATGATAAGCTGTAGACCATACTATTTACCAAAAGAGTTTATCTATATTTTTTGTAGTTGTCTACTTGCCACCACAACCAGTGCTGGCACTAAGACCGCAGTCAACGAGCAGTATAGGGCCATAAGAAATTAAGAAAATGCTCCTAGTGGCCGGTGATTTTAATGCAAGAAAACTGAGATCTGTTTTTACCTCATCTCTACCAGCATGTCACCTGTGCAACTAGAAGCGAAAAAACTCTAGACCACCTTTACTCCACACACAGAGACGTATACAAAGCTCTCCCTCGCCCTCCATTTGGCAAATCTGACCATAACACTATCCTCCTGATTCCTGCTTACAAGCAAAAACTCAAACAGGAAGTACAGTGACACACTCAATTCGGAAGTGGTAAGATTAAGCGGATGGTAAGCTACAGGACTGTTTTGCTAGCACAGACTGGGAAATGTTCCTGGGATTCATCCGATGGCATTGAGGAGTACACCACATCAGTCACCAGCTTCATCAATAAGTGCACTGACGACATCGTCCCCACAGTGACCGTACGTACATATCCAAACCAGAAGCCATGAACTACAGGCAACATCCGCACTGAGCTAAAGGCTAGAGCTGCCGCTTTCAAGGAGCGGGACACTAATCCGGACGCTTATAAGAAATCGCTCTATGCCCTCCGACAAACCATCAAACAGGCAAAGTGTCAATAAAGGGCTAAGATTGAATCCTACTACACCATTTCTGTCGCTCGTTGGATTTGGCAGGGCTTGCAAACTATCACGGATTAAAGGGAAATCCAGCCACGAGCTGCCCAGTGATGCAAGCCTACCAGATGAGCTAAATACCTTCGATGCTCACTTCAAGGCAAGCAACACTGAACCATACAATGGAGCACCAGCTGTTCTGTGTAATCATGTTCTCCGTAGCCAATGTGGGTAAGACCTTTAAATAGGTTAACATTCACAAGGCCGCAGGGCCAGAGGGATTGCCAGGACGCGTACTCAGAGCATGTGCTGACCAGCTGGCAAGTGTCTTCACTGACATTTTCAACCTCTCCCGTCTGAGTCTGTAATACCAACATGTTTCAAGCAGACCATCATTATGCCTGTGCCCAAGAACGCCAAGGTAACTTGTCTAAATGACTATCACCCCGTAGCACTCCCATCTGTAGCCATGAAAGGCTGGTCATGGCTCACATTAACACCATCATCCCAGACACCCTGGACCCACTCCAATTCGCATACCGCCCCAACAGATCCACAGAAAATACAATCTCTATTGCACACCACAGTGCCCTTTCCCACCTGGACAAAAGGAACACATACTGTACATGAAAATGCTATTGATTGACAACAGCTCAGCGTTCAACATCATAGTGCCCTCCAAGATCATCACTAAACTAAGGACCCTGTGATTAAACACCTCCCTCTGCAACTAAGCATGCTCCCTCAGTGGAGCATGCTTAGTCCCATTCTGTACTCCCTGTTCACCCATTCCCATCAACGGGGCTGTAGAGGAGCGGATCGTGATCTTCAAGTTCCTTGGTGTCCACATCACTAATGACCTATCATGGTCCAAACACATCAACACAGTCTTGATGAGGGCACGACAACGCATCTTCCCCCTTAGAAGGCTGACAATACTTGGCATGGGCCCTCAGATCCTAAAAAATGTATATAGCTGCACCATTGAGAGCATCTTGACCGGCTGCATCACCGCTTGGTATGCTAACTGCTTGGCATCTGACTATAAAGCGCTAAAGAGGGTAATGCGTTTGGCCCATACATTACTGGGCCGATCTCCCTGCCATCCAGGACCTCTATACCAGGCAGTGTCAGAGGAAGGCCCTAAAAATTGTCAAAGATTCCAGCCACCCAAGTCATAGACTGTTCTCTCTGCTACTGCACGACAAGTGGTACCGGAGCACCAAGTCTGGGACCAAAAGGCTCCTGAACAGCTGCTACCCTAAAGCCAAAAAAGTGCTGAACAGTTAATCAAATGGATATCCTGACTAATTGCATTGACACCCTTTTTTTTTCACTGACGTGTCGGCTCTATAAACACTCACTGGACTCTACCCACACACTGACTGGACTCTACCCACACACACACTGGACTCTACCCACACACTGACTGGACTCTACCCACACACTGACTGGACTCTACCCACACACACACTGGACTCTACCCACACACTGACTGGACTCTACCCACACACTGACTGGACTCTACCCACACACACACTGGACTCTACCCACACACTGACTGGACTCTACCCACACACTCACTGGACTCTACCCACACACTGACTGGACTCTACCCACACACCGACTGGACTCTACCCACACACTGGACTCTACCCACACACTGACTGGACTCTACCCACACACTCGCGGGACTCTACCCACACACTCGCTGGACACTACCCACACACTGACTGGACTCTACCCACACACTCACTGGACTCTACCCACACACTCACTGGACTCTACCCACACACTGACTGGACTCTACCCACACACTGACTGGACTCTACCCACACTGACTGGACTCTACCCACACTGACTGGACTCTACCCACACACTGACTGGACTCTACCCACACTGACTGGACTCAACCCACACACTACCTGGACTCTACCCACACTGACTGGACTCTACCCACACACTGACTGGACTCTACCCACACACTCGCTGGACTCTACCCACACTGACTGGACTCTACCCACACACTGACTGGACTCAACCCACACACTCACTGGACTCTACCCACATACCCGCTGGACTCTACCCACACACTGACTGGACTCTACCCACACACTGACTGGACTCTACCCACACTGACTGGACTCTACCCACACACTCACTGGACTCTACCCACACACTCGCTGGACTCTACCCACACACTGGACTCTACCCCGGCACCCACACTGACTGGACTCTACCCACACACTCACTGGACTCAACCCACACACTGGACTCTACCCACACACTGACTGGACTCTACCCACACACTCACTGGACTCTACCCACACAGACTGGACTCTACCCACACAGACTGGACTCTACCCACACAGACTGGACTCTACCCACACACTGACTGGACTCTACCCGCACACTGACTGGACTCTACCCACACACTCACTGGACTCTACCCACACACTGACTGGACTCTACCCACACACTGACTGGACTCTACCCACACACTGGACTCTACCCACACACTGACTGGACTCTACCCACACACTCACTGGACTCTACCCACACACTGGACTCTACCCACACACTGACTGGACTCTACCCACACTGACTGGACTCTACCCACACACTCACTGGACTCTACCCACACACTCGCTGGACTCTACCCACACACTGGACTCTACCCACACACTGACTGGACTCTACCCACACACTCACTGGACTCAACCCACACACTGGACTCTACCCACACACTGACTGGACTCTACCCACACACTCACTGGACTCTACCCACACAGACTGGACTCTACCCACACAGACTGGACTCTACCCACACAGACTGGACTCTACCCACACACTGACTGGACTCTACCCGCACACTGACTGGACTCTACCCACACACTCACTGGACTCTACCCACACACTGACTGGACTCTACCCACACACTCACTGGACTACCCACATACCCGCTGGACTCTACCCACACACTGACTGGACTCTACCCATACACTCACTGGACTCAACCCACACACTGGACTCTACCCACACACTGACTGGACTCTACCCACACACACACACATACTATAAAACACACACACACACTGACATATTGACACACTGTTTATTATCTATCCTGGTCACTTTCATCTCTACCTACATGTACATACAGTATTATCTCAATTACCTCAACTACCTCATACCCCTGGACGTTGACTCGGTACCTGTACTCCCTGTATGCAGCCTCATTATTGTTATTTTATTGTGTTACTGTTTCTTCTTTCCTTTTCTCGAGAATTGTTCTTACTTTTTAACTCAGCATTGTGGGTTAGGGGCTCGTAACTAAGCATTTTACAGTAAAGTCTACACCTGTTGTATTTGCCGCATTTGACAAATATACTTTGATTTGATAGGCCTAACCATGGTCCCGGGCAGTGGGGATGAGGATAGGCCCAGCAGTGGTCCAGGGCATTGGGGATAGGGGATGGGGATAGGCCCAGCAGTGGTCCAGGGCATTGGGGATAGGGGATGGGGATAGGCCCAGCAGTGGTCCAGGGCATTGGGGATAGGGGATGGGGATAGGCCCAGCAGTGGTCCAGGGCATTGGGGATAGGGGATGGGGATAGGCCCAGCAGTGGTCCAGGGCATTGGGGATGGGGATAGGCCCAGCAGTGGTCCAGGGAATGGATGGGGATAGGCCCAGCAGTGGTCCAGTGCGATGGGGATAGGCCCAGCAGTGGTCCAGTGCATTGGGGATGGGGGATGGGGATAGGCCCAGCAGTGGTCCAGGGCATTGGGGATAGGGGATGGGGATAGGCCCAGCAGTGGTCCAGGGCATTGGGGATGGGAGATAGGCCCAGCAGTGGTCCAGGGCATTGGGGATGGGGATAGGCCCAGCAGTGGTCCAGGGCAGTAGGGATGGGGGATAGGCCCAGCAGTGGTCCAGGGCATTGGGGATGGGGGATAGGCCCAGCAGTGGTCCAGGGCATTGGGGATGGGGGATGGGGATAGGCCCAGAGATAGGCCCAGTGGTCCAGTGTTAGGGCGTTGGTCACTGACTCTGGGGAGACTTTGTGGGCTAAAGAGCCAGAATATACAGTACAGTATGCCCTGACATCCTTGAAGACTCCTCACTGAAAACACTCTAGTCTACTGCAAGGTTTCCATCACTTTGTCAAGAAGAGAATAACGGCACAAAACTTTTCCCTTTATTGTCTCACCTTTATTTGACCTTTTATGCAACCTTTTATATTGTATTCCCTTTGAGAAAAGCTGTGAAAGTGACTATATGAATTTGATATGGTTCTCTCTGACAGTCATCCCCTGAACATCCCTCCTCACAGAGCTGACTTGAAATGCTTAAAGCCTCTTGGAAAGAAATGTATTTAAATTGAACTGAACTGGACCAAACTTAACTGATATTAAATGAGGGAGAGAGAGAGCGAGAGAGAAAGAGGAAAAGTGAGAAAAGTGTCATTTCATTTTATCAGACTCAGACATGTAGGTCCTACCTGATTGTCCTGGTTGTTTGGCCACGGGGAGTGACACCTCAGTGAGGGGTAGGATGTAGACATCAGGTCCGCTCTGGGATGCAGGGGACGCCAGGGTGGACAGGTCCGCCTGGTACTCCTCCCCCTCGGCATTCTCAAACTCCTACAGGACAGAGGGGCAGAGAGGTCAGAGGACAGACAGGCCATCAAGATCAGAAGTTCAGCGTGTTTGAGATGAGTTTGAGCAAGGTGAGGTAAAGAATCCCTTAGCTTGATCACACAACGCAAAGTTCTTGGAAAAACAAGATGATTTATATAGCAGCGATTTTGTGCAGTCCGACTGCAATGTAGTCGATCAAACAGACAATATTACCTTTAAAAAAAAATCCCTGCAGTAAACAAGAACGTAATCCAATTCCGGGAATCCATTTGTCCCCATAGCAGAGAGCAATAGGTTGAAGCAACATTGAGAGGGGAAAAAAGGACTTTATCTCTCTTTGTCTTTGTCTCTCTGTCTCTATTTCTGTCTCTGTCTCTGCCAGGGGAAGCTGATGTCAGGCAGTTAGGAGGGAATTCCGACCAGAGTTAAGCGTGCCTAAATGGAATGGAATTTAATTTTATGCACTTTTCTCTCTATGTGTATTCTGACCTTGAATTTAAGCATGAGAATAGCATGCTGTTCATCTGTTACTTGTTTGGGGTGGAGATCAACGAAATGAAGGTGCACTGTAAAAAAAATATGAAAAATAATGTTTAAACTAAATATTTTTATGTAACTGGTTCTACAGCTTTTTTGGGGGGTTTACCCAGCTTTTTTTTTTGGTTTACCCAGCTTTTTGGGGGGTTTACACAGCTTTTTGGGGGTTTACCCAGCTTTTTGGGGGGTTTACACAGCTTTTTGGGGGTTTACCCAGCTTTTTTTGTGGTTTACCCAGCTTTTTGGGGGGTTTACACAGCTTTTTGGGGGTTTACCCAGCTTTTTGGGGGGTTTACACAGCTTTTTGGGGGTTTACCCAGCTTTTTTTTGTGGTTTACCCAGCTTTTTTGGGGGTTTACACAGCTTTTTTTGGGGGTTTACCCAGCTTATTTTTTGTGGTTTACCCAGCTTTTGTTTGGGTTTTACCCAGCTTTTTGGGGGGTTTACCCAGCTTTTTGGGGGGTTTACACAGCTTTTTGGGGGTTTACCCAGCTTTTTGGGGGGTTTACACAGCTTTTTGGGGGTTTACCCAGCTTTTTTTGTGGTTTACCCAGCTTTTTTCGGGTCAAAATGTTACCTGAACTTAAAATGTTTACTTGGTCAAAACTTATCTCCAACATACCAACACGATAAAAGGTAGGCAAAAATTCAGTCAAATTAAAATGATGTGTTTGCTCAATTTGACTCACATGTTCATTCAACTAGAAATTACTATTTTGGCAACTTAACAAACAAAAAGGCTGTAGAACTAATAATACCCACATACATTTATAACTGTCATTCCATTTACTTTTCCTTCCTCGTTCAGGTCTGTGTAGTTGTTCCTGAGAGTGGCTAGCAGTTATTTACATCACAATCACCTGCTGACACAATGTCATGATTATTCTAAATGATTTTAGACATTGTTCTATGCATTGAACCGTCAGGCAAAATGAAGTTCAATGATGAGATGGCCCATTCCCACATTTGGAACTTTTGATGGTACAGTAGAAGCAAAATTCAGCATCATGCAATGCTTGTTGTAAAACCTCTAGTTAACACTGGTGTATTAAACACTGTGCTCAACAATGCCTGCCAAAATGGGTTAAATTGGCAAATGATCAGATACATAAGTCAATGAAGTCAATACTATAGAAGAAGTGGTATAATTCTGCACTAAACAGAACTTGAAATACCAAAAGAGTGTTTTCAATCGTTCCCGGTAATTCTCCCAGTCCCTGGCAAGGTGTTGCATAACTCGTGATTAAGTCATGTTAATCAATCAACACACCGTGTAATGTTTCAAAACATCTCAGAATGATGTTTCAATACTCCAGCAAAGTGAAGGTTTTGTCTCCTTAACGTTAGTGGAAGCTCAGTTTCCAAAGCACTTTATTTGAACAGTAAGACATCAGATCCATTCTGGAGCCGACCACACTAATACATATTGGATATTAAAGAAGAAATCCCTTGGAGAGTTCTCCAAAGCTTTGAGACTGAAGTGACACAATAAAGAAGGGATGATGACGAGTGAGAGATGGGAGAGAGAGAGAGAGAGAGAGAGAGAGCGAGAGAGAGAGAAATGGGAGAGAGAGAGAGTGAGAGAGAGATGGAGGAGAGTGAGAGAGAGAGAGAGAGAGAGAGAGAGAGAGAGAGAGAGAGAGAGAGAGAAAGATGGGAGAGAGAGTGAGAGAGATGGGAGTAGATTGAGAGAGATGAGAGAGAGAGTGGAGAGAGAGAGAGATGGAAGAGAGAGAGAGAGAGAGAGAGAGAGAGAGAGAGAGAGAGAGAGAGAGATGGGAGAGAGAGAGAGCGATGGAAGAGAGAGAGAGAGAGAGAGAGAGAGAGAGCGATGGAAGGGAGGGAGGGAGGAGAGCGAGGGAATTGGCAGGATTTGGGGAGTGGATATCAGTGTAAAAGCCCCTCAGTTGTAAGGAGTTTAGTGTGGGGGTGGATATTATGGAAAACGGTGACCCTTTGTAAACTCGTCCTGCACCCACTCCCCTGACTCCCCCATCCTCCTCACCCCCTCTTTCCATCCCTCACTCACTCAATCCTGTCCCACGAGAGAACACACACACATATGCACATACGCAGTCTCACTCAGACAGACAGACATGCACACACACTCCCTCTGGTCTCCAAGTCCACAGCTTCACACGGCCCCTCGCGACCCACCAAACATCTGTTTCAGGATCAGAGTTCCTGCGACACAGGCCTCTGACACGTACCATTACAGAGATCACACACGCACAGAGTTCCTGTAAAATGCACAGCTACAGAGTTCACACAAAGACACAAATATCCACTCACATCTCTCTCCCACAGAGATCTAACATCTCTCTCCCACACATACAGCTACATAGATCTAACATCTCTCTCCCACACATACAGCTACATAGATCTAACATCTCTCTCCCACACATACAGCTACATAGATCTAACATAAACACCCAGCCCTCTCTCAGCCCTCTCCCAGCCCTCTCCCAGCCCTCTCCCAGCCCTCTCCCAGCACCTCTCTCAGCCCTCTCCCAGCCCTCTCCCAGCCCTCTCCCAGCACCTCTCCCAGCCCTCTCCCAGCCCTCTCTCAGCCCTCTCTCAGCCCTCTCTCAGCCCTCTCCCAGCCCTCTCCCAGCCCTCTCTCAGCCCTCTCCCAGCCCTCTCCCAGCTCTCTCTCAGCTCTCTCTCAGCCCTCTCCCAGCCCTCTCTCAGCCCTCTCCCAGCCCTCTCCCAGCTCTCTCCCAGCCCTCTCTCAGCCCTCTCCCAGCCCTCTCCCAGCACCTCTCTCAGCTCTCTCTCAGCCCTCTCCCAGCCCTCTCCCAGCCCTCTCTCAGCCCTCTCTCAGCCCTCTCCCAGCCCTCTCCCAGCCCTCTCCCAGCCCTCTCTCAGCCCTCTCTCAGCCCTCTCCCAGCCCTCTCTCAGCCCTCTCCCAGCCCTCTCCCAGCCCTCTCCCAGCCCTCTCTCAGCCCTCTCTCAGCCCTCTCCCAGCCCTCTCTCAGCCCTCTCCCAGCCCTCTCCCAGCCCTCTCCCAGCACCTCTCCCAGCCCTCTCCCAGCCCTCTCTCAGCCCTCTCTCAGCCCTCTCTCAGCCCTCTCTCAGCCCTCTCCCAGCCCTCTCCCAGCCCTCTCTCAGCCTTCTCCCAGCCCTCTCCCAGCTCTCTCTCAGCTCTCTCTCAGCCCTCTCCCAGCCCTCTCTCAGCCCTCTCCCAGCCCTCTCCCAGCTCTCTCCCAGCCCTCTCCCAGCCCTCTCTCAGCCCTCTCCCAGCCCTCTCCCAGCTCTCTCCCAGCCCTCTCTCAGCCCTCTCCCAGCCCTCTCCCAGCACCTCTCTCAGCTCTCTCTCAGCCCTCTCCCAGCCCTCTCCCAGCCCTCTCTCAGCCCTCTCCCAGCCCTCTCTCAGCCCTCTCTCAGCCCTCTCCCAGCCCTCTCCCAGCCCTCTCCCAGCCCTCTCTCAGCCCTCTCTCAGCCCTCTCTCAGCCCTCTCCCAGCCCTCTCTCAGCCCTCTCCCAGCCCTCTCCCAGCCCTCTCTCAGCCCTCTCTCAGCCCTCTCCCAGCCCTCTCCCAGCCCTCTCTCAGCCCTCTCCCAGCCCTCTCCCAGCCCTCTCTCAGCCCTCTCACACAGAAATAATACAAATAATGCATTATATTTTATAGCGTTTTTCAAGGACCCAATTTCGCTTTACAATTGTAGAAACAAATAAACTACAAACAATACATGTACTACTATTGTGCTAACTGGTTTAATTTAATGGCATCAAAGAACTCTCCGCTAAAAACAATACAAATGAAATCATTTCTATTACAATCAGCATTAGAACTCATTCACAGCTAGAGTTCAGACTACACCCACTCTCCACATAACATCTATCTGTTCTTACCTGAGCTCAAGTTCCATTGGGAAAGCCGGCATGTTGGTCACTAACACGACACAAGTTCACTTGTACCCTGTACCCGAATGTCTCAGCAGAACAACAAGCTGAAAGCACCTGCAAACTCCACCACCACCACTCCCACCAAACCACCCCTCCCACCTACACACATGCACCCAAGAGCCCCATGAAGGCCCAGCTGGCTTGAAGGGCATGTGGGTGGCGGTGCCAAACACAGAGCCGACAGTAAGACCATGGTCCTGCAGCTGAGAGTGACTTATTCCAGCAGATCGCTGCTTTCTAGCGCTCCAGTGAGACCAGAATGGTCTATCTCAATGTCATGGATGGAGAGAAAGAGAGAAGGATGGAGAGAAAAGGAATCGTTAAAGGGAGGAGAAGTGTTTCCCAGTCCAACAGGCAGTTCCTGTGAGAAGGGAGGGAGAGAGACAGGAAAGAAAGAAAGTGGGAGGGGGGGGGGAGAGTGAGAAAAAAAACGAGAGAAATGGAGCCCCCACAAAAATGTGAGGCAGACAAAAGGAGTGGGAGGGAAGGCTTTACACATTCTGTCCTCATGACATCATACTCTCCCGTCTTCTCTAGTTCTTTCTCTTCTATCACTCTCTCTCTTCTCCTGCCGGGGAACATGTGCAGAGCAGGCCTCTTCCCCACAAGGATGAGCGAGCACACACACACACACACGCACGCACGCACGCGCGCACACACACTCACACACACACACACACACACACGCACACGCACACGCACACGCACACACACACACACGCACACACGCACACACGCACGCACAATAAATATTCCTATCATCTCCTCTTCCTGCTCTGGGAGAGGCTGTGTCTAATTCCAGATGGAGGTCCTGGGGCGCGTGGGGCCGGACGTACTGTGGGCTCTGGGTTATGCCCTTCCTCAAGCCCTCTCACCCCTTTTCCCCCTCCCCTCTCTCTCTCTCTCCCTCACCTCTCCCTCTCCTCTCCCCTTTCCTTTCTCCCTGCTTTCTCTTTCTCCCCTCTCTCCCTCTCCTCTCTCTCTCTCCTCTCTCTCTTTGCTCTCCTCTCTCTCTTTCCTCTCCTTTCTCTTTCCTCTCCTCTCTCTCTTTCTCCTCTCTTCTCTCTCTCCCTCTACTCTCCTCTTCTTCTTCTTTCCTTTATCTCTCCTCTCATTCATTTCACTTAATTTCTCCCTGCTTTCGCTCATCCTCCCTCTCCCTTTCCATCAAAATGCACCTTGGGCTCTTCCTCACGCCCTCTCTCACATCTCCTCTACCTCCCCTCTTTATTTGTCTCTCTCTCTCCCTGAGTATTCTCCTCAATCTTAGTCTCTCTCTCCCTGAGTATTCTCCTCTATTTTAGTCTCTCTCTCCCTGAGTATTCTCCTCTATTTTAGTCCCTCTCTCCCTGAGTATTCTCCTCTATTTTAGTCCCTCTCTCCCTGAGTATTCTCCTCTATTTTAGTCCCTCTCTCCCTGAGTATTCTCCTCTATTTTAGTCTCTCTCTCCCTGAGTATTCTCCTCTATTTTAGTCCCTCTCTCCCTGAGTATTCTCCTCTATTTTAGTCCCTCTCTCCCTGAGTATTCTCCTCTATTTTAGTCCCTCTCTCCCTGAGTATTCTCCTCTATTTTAGTCTCTCTCTCCCTGAGTATTCTCCTCTATTTTAGTCCCTCACTCCCTGAGTATTCTCCTCTATTTTAGTCCCTCTCTCCCTGAGTATTCTCCTCTATCTTAGTCCCTCTCTCCCTGAGTATTCTCCTCTATTTTAGTCCCTCTCTCCCTGAGTATTCTCCTCTATTTTAGTCCCTCTCTCCCTGAGTATTCTCCTCTATTTTAGTCCCTCTCTCCCTGAGTATTCTCCTCTATTTTAGTCTCTCTCTCCCTGAGTATTCTCCTCTATTTTAGTCCCTCACTCCCTGAGTATTCTCCTCTATTTTAGTCTCTCTCTCCCTGAGTATTCTCCTCTATTTTAGTCTCTCTCTCCCTGAGTATTCTCCTCTATTTTAGTCCCTCTCTCCCTGAGTATTCTCCTCTATTTTAGTCCCTCTCTCCCTGAGTATTCTCCTCTATTTTAGTCCCTCTCTCCCTGAGTATTCTCCTCTATTTTAGTCCCTCTCTCCCTGAGTATTCTCCTCTATTTTAGTCCCTCTCTCCCTGAGTATTCTCCTCTATTTTAGTCCCTCTCTCCCTGAGTATTCTCCTCTATTTTAGTCCCTCTCTCCCTGAGTATTCTCCTCTATTTTAGTCCCTCTCTCCCTGAGTATTCTCCTCTATTTTAGTCTCTCTCTCCCTGAGTATTCTCCTCTATTTTAGTCCCTCTCTCCCTGAGTATTCTCCTCTATTTTAGTCCCTCTCTCCCTGAGTATTCTCCTCTATTTTAGTCCCTCTCTCCATGAGTATTCTCCTCTATCTTAGTCTCTCTCTCCCTGAGTATTCTCCTCTATTTTAGTCTCTCTCCCTGAGTATTCTCCTCTATTTTTAGTCTCTCTCTCCCTGAGTATTCTCCTCTATTTTAGTCTCTCTCTCCCTGAGTATTCTCCTCTATCTTAGTCCCTCTCTCCCTGAGTATTCTCCTCTATTTTAGTCCCTCTCTCCCTGAGTATTCTCCTCTATTTTAGTCCCTCTCTCCCTGAGTATTCTCCTCTATTTTAGTCTCTCTCTCCCTGAGTATTCTCCTCTATTTTAGTCCCTCTCTCCCTGAGTATTCTCCTCTATTTTAGTCTCTCTCTCCCTGAGTATTCTCCTCTATTTTAGTCCCTCTCTCCCTGAGTATTCTCCTCTATTTTAGTCCCTCTCTCCCTGAGTATTCTCCTCTATTTTAGTCCCTCTCTCCCTGAGTATTCTCCTCTATTTTAGTCCCTCTCTCCCTGAGTATTCTCCTCTATTTTAGTCCCTCTCTCCCTGAGTATTCTCCTCTATTTTAGTCCCTCTCTCCCTGAGTATTCTCCTCTATTCTTAGTCTCTCTCTCCCTGAGTATTCTCCTCTATTTTAGTCTCTCTCTCCCTGAGTATTCTCCTAGACCGCACCAAAGACACTTATAGATGACATGCTGTACTGTAGAGGCCTACACATACAGGATGTTTCAGATACACACACACACACACACACACACACACACACACACACACACACACACAACACACACACACACACACACACACACACACACACACACACACACACACACACACACACACACACACACAGCTGCTATGAAGTCCCATCTTTCTTTACAGTAGAAACTATGAATTCATATTCCTTTACCATTTAGCTGACAGTAAATTCTAAACCAATGATTCCAACTTGATGTATTTGTCATTGCATTTCTCTAAAAGAAAGAGTCTGTCTCCACAAGTTCAACTAGGAGAGAGAGCTCATGTTAATTACTTCTGCCCTGTCTGTCTCTCAAACAGAGCAAGTGACAGAGAGAAGAGCAAGAGAGAGAGAGAGATGGAGAGAGAGAGAGATGGGGAGAGAGAGAGCAAGAGAGAGAGTGAGAGAGAGTGAGAGAGAGAGAGAGAGATGGAGAGAGAGAGAGACAGGAGAGAGTGAGAGAGAGCAAGAGAGAGAGAGCAAGAGAGAGAGATGGAGAGAGAGAGACAGGAGAGAGTGAGAGAGAGCGAGAGAGCAGGCGGGTGAGAGAGAGAGAGATGGAGAGAGAGAGACAGGAGAGAGTGAGAGAGAGCGAGAGAGCAGGCGGGTGAGAGAGAGAGAGATGGAGAGAGAGAGACAGGAGAGAGTGAGAGAGAGCGAGAGAGCAGGCGGGTGAGAGAGAGAGAGATGGAGAGACAGAGACAGGAGAGAGTGAGAGAGAGCGAGAGAGCAGGCGGGTGAGAGAGAGAGAGATGGAGAGACAGAGACAGGAGAGAGTGAGAGAGAGCGAGAGAGCAGGCGGGTGAGAGAGAGAGAGATGGAGAGAGAGAGACAGGAGAGAGTGAGAGAGACAGAGAGAGCAGGCGGGTGAGAGAGAGAGAGAGACGGGTAGAGAGAGAGAGAGAGACGGGTAGAGAGAGAGCAGGGGAGAGAGAGATGGGTAGAGAGAAAGAGAGAAATTGAAGTTCTAAGACAGAAGAAAAGAAAGATCATTAGTTATTAACTATCAACCTTCCCCAGTGGCAGATCCTTGACAGGCCTCAGGAATGACCTCCTTCCTCCGTTCTTCACTTTCTTTTCTTATTATATTTTTCAAAGTCACTGTGGCATGAATCTTCCTTTGAAGCAGAGGGGGGGGGGACTGTAGGTGACTTGCATTATGTTAATGAGACATCAGTGGAGTATCTGTGCCTTTGTTTACCTTTGAAACCATCCTCTGTGTGTGGTATAGAGGAATATAAAGTAGCCTGTAGAAAACACTGTGTGGGAGAGGCCTTCTGTTTGTGAGACAGATGGGCATCGATGAAGATGTCACTCACGCAAGCACGTATGACATGCGCTCGACTGAGGGTGTGTGTGTGTGTGTGTGTGTGTGTGTGTGTGTGTGTGTGTGTGTGTGTGTGTGTGTGTGTGTGTGTGTGTGTGTGTGTGTGTGTGTGTGTGTGGGAGTGACTGTGAGTGTGTGTGAGTGACTGTGAGTGTGTGTGAGTGTGAGTGACTGTGAGTGTGTGTGTGAGTGTGTGTGTGTGTGTGTGTGTGAGTGTCTTCCGGAGACACCTGAAACCCCACCTCTTTAAGGAATACCTGGGATAGGATAAAGTAATCCTTCTAACCCCCCCTTAAAAGATTTAGATGCACTATTGTAAAGTGGTTGTTCCACTGGATATCATAAGGTGAATCCACCAATTTGTAAGTCGCTCTGGATAAGAGCGTCTGCTAAATGACTTAAATGTAAATATGTGTGAGTGTGTGTGTGGGAGTGTGTGTGTGTGTGTGTGTGTGTGTGTGTGTGTGTGTGTTCTGCCCTAGTCACAGGTGTCACTCATCAGTCGACAATCAGAAGACACACCTGCTCCTTTTCCCTTACCCAATCACATCCCCTTTCCCTTACCCAATCACATCCCCTTTCCCTTGGTTTAAAAGGATCCCAATTAGTTGTTTCTGGAGTTATCTCTCTTTTGTTTGTGCACCTACATGTCACTTTGTCCGTTATCCTGTGAGTATTGTGTTGTTATGGTGTTTGACTGTTTGTTTGATGGTGGGAAAAGGGGGTACCAAGACAAGTCGTCCATGGGCCTACATTACCCGTAGGTAAATATTGTCTAAGAACCCTAGTTAGAACTGGGTGGACCACCCACTGTATTTTATTGGTTAGTGAGCTAGCTGTTGAAGCACGTAGACTAGCTTAGGGGTGTTTTTGAATACTTATTATTTCTTTCCTTGGGTCCAGCTCAGCCCCTTACCCCCCTTTACCGTGTGTTTAACAAATAAACCATGAGTGTTTGACGGTAGATTTAGGTTGTCTGTTATTAGTTCTCACTGTTCCTTTTCACTATTATGATTTGCATGAGATATGTTACGGGTCTCCTTTCCATCCTCCCTAGACTGCAGGGCCAAAGGGGTTTGTGTGTGTGTGTGTGTGTGTGTGTGTGTGTGTGTGTGTGTGTGTGTGTGTGTGTGTGTGTGTGCGCACGCGTCTCACCTTGAAGCCGATGTGCCCCTTCTTGCAGCAGAGGCAGGCCAGCATGAGGAAGACAAAGGTGAAGAGACCAGAGAAGGAAACAGCCACAACCGCCAGAGAAGACGGCCAAGTCATCCCACTTAGCGGAGCGCCATCTGCAAGACAGAGTTAATACAACCAGAGAGCCAATCAATATCTTTATTCACCCAGTTGGGAATTAAAAAAAAAAAGAATGAAGAAAAAAAAGAACATTAAGAACAGTGACAACCAGACAACATACAGTGATTATACAAAACATTAGGAACACCTTAATATCTCGTTGCACCTCCTTTTACCCTCAGAACAGCCTCAGTTCGTCGGGTCATTGACTCTACAAGGTGTCTAAAGCATTGCACAGGGATTCTGCTCCAATGCTTCCCACAGTTGTGTCAAGTTGGCTGGATGTCCTTTGGGTGGTAGACCATTCTGTATACCAGTGGGGGCTGGTGAGGGGAGGACGTCTCATAATAATGGCTGGAACGGAGCAAATGGAATGGCATCAAACACAAGGAAACCATGGAAACCATATGTTTGAAACCATTACACAGATTCCGCTCCAATCATTACCATCAGACAGTCCTCCCTAATTAAGGTGCCACCAACCTCCTGTGATACACACTGGAAACTGTTGCGTGTGAAAAACCCAGCAGCATTGCAGTTCTTGACACAAACCGGTGCACCTGGCACCTACTACCAAAGGCACTTAAATCTTTTGTCTTGCCCATTCCCCCTTTGAATGGCACACACACACAATCCATGTCTCAGTTGTCTCAAGGCTTAAAAATCATTCTTTAACCTGTCTCCTCCCCTTCATCTACACTGATTAAAGGGAATTTAACATCAATAAGGGATCAGAGCTTTCACCTGGATTCACCTGGTCAGTCTCTGTCATGGAAAGAGCAGGTGTCCCTAATGTTTTGTTCACTCAGTGTATATACACATAAGATACATAGTGAGATTGGTTACAGTCTTAAAATGATCAGATAGTAGCAGTCATTGTGCAGAAGAAGAAGCCAGACAGAACATTATGCTGTGGAAGAATTAGTATATTTTTCTACTAAAGACATGCGTTATGTTATTCCTTGTCATTTAGCAGACGCTCTTATCCAGAGCAATTACGGCTAAGTGCCTTGATAATGGGCTGACTAGGGCTCAGTAGGACTAGGTTTTTCCACCTAGCCAGCTCGGCGATATGAACTAGCAACCTTTCAGTTACTCGCCCAACACTCTTAACCGCAAGGCTACCTGCCAGTAGGGGAGAAAGGGGGGACAGAGGAGACAGGGGAGACAGAGGAGACAGGGGAGACAGAGAGGACAGGGGAGACAGAGAGGACAGGGGAGACAGAAGAGACAGAGAGGACAGAGGAGACAGAGGACAGGGGAGACAGAGAGGACAGGGGAGACAGAGAGGACAGGGGCGACACAGGAGACAGAGAGGACAGAGGAGACAGAGGACAGGGGAGACAGAGAGGACAGGGGAGACAGAAGAGACAGGGGAGACAGAAGAGACAGAAGAGACAGAGGAGA
>NC_138318.1:34390000-34402500 GCF_965601325.2 Salmo salar
TATGGGTGTTGCATTGACCAATCTTATGAATCGTTTTGAATAATATATCATATATCTCGTTTTGTCACTGAGCCTCAAAATGTATTTTTACACAACACAGGGTTGAGAGGGACAGTGGTTGTGACAGAAACAGATTGGACGACCAGCCGTGTAGGATTGCCTTCAGCTGTAAATCTCCTCTGTTGATCCATGTCAACACACACACACTCACATCAGTTTGAAGGTTCAATGGGAGGGGGGGGGGGGGCTGTACCAAAGCCAGGGTTGAAGAGAGCCAGGGCTGAAGAGAGCCAGGGCTGAAGAGAGCCAGGGCTGAAGAGAGCCAGAGCTGAAGAGAGCCAGGGCTGAAGAGAGCCAGGGTTGAAGAGAGCCAGGGCTGAAGAGAGCCAGGGCTGAAGAGAGCTCTCCATTAATACTGAAGGAGGGTCTCAGATAATAATAGAACGCTTTAAGCTGAGCTAATACAGCCTTTATTGAGACCAGGGGAGACAAGGGAGACAGAGAGTGACAGAGGAGACAGAGGAGTCTAAGAGAAACATCGGAGACAGAAGAGAGAGGAGACAGGTGAGACAGGGAGGACAGAGGAGAGAGGGGAGTCAGAAGAGAGAGGAGACAGGGGAGACAAAGGAGAAAGGGAGGACAGAGGAGGCAGGGAGGACAGAGGAGACAGGGGGAACAGAGGAGTCATGAGAGACAGAAGTGAGGAGACAGGTGAGACCAGGGAGAGATGAAAGAGAGGAGAGAGAGAGGAGACATGGGGGACAGAAGAGACATGGGGGACAGAGGAGACAGGTGAGACAGGGGCGAGAGGAAACAGAGGAGAGAGAGGAGAGAGGGGAGGCAGAGAGGACAGAGGAGACAGGTGAGACAAGGGAGAGAGGAAACAGAGGAGAGAGGAGACAGAGGAGAGAGAGGAGACAGAGGAGAGAGAGGAGAGAGGGGAGGCAGAGAGGACAGAGGAGACAGGTGAGACAAGGGAGAGAGGAAACAGAGGAGAGAGAGGAGACAGAGGAGAGAGGAGACAGAGAAGAGAGAGGAAACAGAGGAGAGAGGAGACATAGAAGACAGAGAGGTCAGGGGGGACAGAGGAAACAGGGGCGACAGAGGAGAGAGGAAACAGAGAGGAGAGAGGAGACATAGGAGACAGAGAGGTCAGGGGGGACAGAGGAAACAGGGGCGACAGAGGAGAGAGGAAACAGAGTAGAGAGAGGAGACATAGAAGACAGAGAGGTCAGGGGGGACAGAGGAAACAGGCGCGACAGAGGAGAGAGGAAACAGAGTAGAGAGAGGAGACATAGAAGACAGAGAGGTCAGGGGGGACAGAGGAGACAGAGAGGTCAGGGGGGACAGAGGAAACAGGGGGGACAGAGGAGAGAGGAAACAGAGAAGAGAGAGGAGCCATAGGAGACAGGAGCCTGCCCTACAGTTGATAAACAGATACATTGGAAGGTCTACAGTATATTGTACTGATGTGTGGTTAGAAGCCTAGCTGGGTTTAGCTGCAGACGTGTGTGTGTGTGTGTGTGTGTGTGTGTGTGTGTGTGTGTGTGTGTGTGTGTGTGTGTGTGTGTGTGTGTGTGTGTGTGTGTGTGTGTGTGTGTGTGTGTGTGTGTGTGTGTGTGTGTGTGTGTGTGTGTGTGTGTGTGTGTGTGTGGTGTGTGTGTGTGAGTGACATGTTGTTCAACAGACCACTTAATGAAAATACCATTCACCACTCTATTACCATCTAATATGGGTCAACAATAAATAAATTACTAGACACACACACACACACAGTACATATACAGTACATACACACTGCCTCTGTGTTGCGTTGCTGTTGGCTAGCTGGGGAGATGGATGGCATTGACTCTGTCTCCACTAATGAAGCCAGTGCAGATGGAGAATACCCCTGTCCTGCTCTGATCTGTACTGAACATAGATCCTAACAAAGACAAGAGGCTGTTAGCTCCCTAAAGGGAGACAGAGAAATACAACATGCACATCGCTCCATTTGGTGTTCTGGTATTTTATTAGGATCCCCGTTAGCTGTTGCAAAAGTAGCAGCTACTCTTCCTGTGGTCCACACAGAACATGAAACATGACATAATACAGAACATCATTAGACAAGAACAGCTCAAGGGCAGAACTACATACATTTCAAAACGGCACACGTAGCCTACATATCAATCCATACACACAAACTATCTAGGTCAAATAGGGGAGAGGCGTTGCTTTATCTGTTTTTTTGCTGTCCATTTGAGTAATTTGAGATGGATTTGTTGAAATTGTTCTGGATTTGGGGACTGTGAAAAGACCCCTGGTTTCAGAGCTGTGTTAGTTGACTATGCAAACAATTTGGGACTTTTCAACATATGAATGTTTCTTATAAAAAGAAGAAGTGCTGCAGTCAGTCTCTCCTCAACTCTTAGCCAAGAGAGACTGGCATGCATAGTATTTATATCAGCCCTCTGATTACAATGAAGAGCAAGACGTGTCGCTCTGTTCTGGACCAGCTGTAGCTTAACTACATCTTAAGCACAGCCCTCATGAGAGGATAGCCATTCTCAGAGAGAGCACTATTCTTTTAAGAAAGGAGAGTGGGGTAAAAGAACGAGATGGGGAGAGAGAGAGAGAGAGAGAGGTACATGGAGAGAGAGAGAGAGAGAGAGAGAGAGAGAGAGAGAGAGAGAGAGAGAGAGAGAGAGAGAGAGAGAGAGACAATGTCTTGAGTAAAAGGCAAATTGGATTTATACCAAAACATCGCACAACTGATCATATTTACACCCTACACACCCTGATAGATAAACATGTCCACCAAAATAATACCAAAATATACATTTGCTTTATTGACTTCCAAAAATAATTTGATTCTATTTGGCATACAGGACTGTTCTACAAAGTTATTGAAAGTGGTGTAGGGGGTAAAACACATGACATAATTAAATCAATGTATACTGGCAATACGTGCAGCATTAAAATTGGTAAGAAAAGAACAGAATTCTTTAACCAGGGGCGGGGCCTTCGTCAGGGTTGCAATCTGAGCCCTGCACTCTTCAATATTTACATCAACGAATTGGCCACTATTCTAGAAAAATCCTCAGCCCCTGGTGTTAGTCTCCACAATTCAGAGATTAAATGCCTGCTCTTCGCAGATGACCTATGTCTGCTGTCACCCACAGCACCTGTCCTACAGCAGAGCCTGGACCTGCTAGAGCAGTACTGTCAGACCTGGGCCCTGGCAGTAAACCCCAAAAAGACTAAAATAATGATTTTCCAGAGAAGATCCAGATCCCAGGGAATTAGACCAAAGTTCTCAATTGGTACAAAATATATAGAGTACTGTACACACTACAATTACTTAGGTTTAAAAATAAGCTCAACTGGACACCTTAATGAGGCAGTGAATGAACTGAGAGAGAAAGCACGCAGGGCATTCTACGCCATTAAAAAACTAATTCAAATTGAAATACCTTTGGCTAAAACTAAGGGTCATTGAACCAATTGCACTTTATGTCAGTGAGGTGTGGGGTCCACTTGCAAAACAAGATTTCATCAAATGGGACAAACACCCCATTGAAACCCTGCATGCAGAGTTCTGTAAGATTCTCCTACATGTCCAGAAGAAAACTACAAACAATGCACGCAGGGCAGAATTAGGCTAATAGCCACTAATAATAAAAACTCAAAAAAGATAAATTAAGTTTTGGAAACATCTAAAATACAGTGACCCCCTCTCATATCATTACCAATCCCTGCAATGCCAAGAGCTGAGCAAAGAAAAGAGTCCCCTCATCCAGCTGGTCCTGGGGCTGAGTTCACAAACCTGTTCTACTAACACACTGAAGCCTCAGGACCAGAACATCCAATCAATCCAAATAAAACAAATTACAACACAGTCAAAACAAAACTACATTGCTTATTGGGAAACACAAGCACAATGCAAAATGCAGTGCTATCTGGCCCTAAATCGGCAGTACACCGTGGCTAACGATTTGACCATGGTTACTGATCAAAACCTTAGAAAAACCTTGACAAAGTACAGGCTCAGTGAGCACAGCCTTGCCATTGAGAAGGGTAGACACAGGAAAACCTGGCTCCAGGTAGAGGAAAGGCTGTGCAACCACTGCACAACAGCAGAACCTGAGACAGAGCTGCATATCCTGACAAAATGTAAAAAATATAAAACAATTAGAGTGTCATTTCCCCAAATTTGAAACCCTTATTCAAGGTTTCAAAGACCTCTCTGATGAGGATAGGCTACCTGTCCTGTTGGGGGAGGACGCAGAGAGCTGTGGGTTGGCAGCGCACTACATTGCTGCCTGTCATAAGATAAGGGACAGTGTCTGACAGACCAATCAACCTGCACATGTCCTCTACTGTATGCTTATTGTTATTGTCCAATGTATGTTTGTTTTGACCCTTGGTTATTGTTGTTACTGTTGTTCCGTTGACAATTTTGATTCTTATTATTTTCATATTGTAAATATCCAAAGTAAGCTTTGGCAATATGTAAATTGTTACTTCATGAAATAAAGCAAATTGAATTGAATTGAGTTGAAAATTGATAGACAGACAGAGAGAGAGCGAAAGACAGAGAGAGATAAATGAGCGAGAGAGAGACAGAGAGACAGAGAGAGAGAGAGAGAGACAGAGAGAGAGACAGAGAGAGAGAGAGAGAGAGGGAAGGAGAGGTATTTTTTCAGTTGAAAGTGTAGGAGCAGTTTTCTTAGTGAGCTGAACAGTAGTTGTATCTGTAGTTGTGTAGAAACCTTGTTGTATAGAAACCTTGTTGTGTAAAACCTTGTTGTGTAGAAACCTTGTTGTATAGAAACCTTGTTGTGTAGAAACCGTCTTGTGTAGAAACCTTGTTGTGTAGAAACCTTGTTGTGTAGAAACCTTGTTGTATAGAAACCTTGTTGTATAGAAACCTTGTTGTGTAGAAACCTTGTTGTGTAGAAACCTTGTTGTGTAGAAACCTTGTATAGAAACCTTGTATAGAAACCTTGTTGTGTAGAAACCTTGTTGTGTAGAAACATTGTATAGAAACCTTGTTGTGTAGAAACCTTGTTGTGTAGAAACCTTGTTGTGTAGAAACCTTGTTGTGTAGAAACCTTGTTGTGTAGAAACCTTGCTGTGTAGAAACCTTGTTGTGTAGAAACCTTGTTGTGTATAAACCTTGTATAGAAACCTTGTTGTGTAGAAACCTTGTTGTGTAGAAACCTTGTTGTATAGAAACCTTGTTGTGTAGAAACCTTGTTGTATAGAAACCTTGTTGTGTAGAAACCTTGTTGTGTAGAAACCTTGTTGTGTAGAAACCTTGTATAGAAACCTTGTTGTGTAGAAACCTTGTTGTATAGAAAACTTGTTGTGTAGAAACCTTGTTGTATAGAAACCTTGTTGTGTAGAAACCTTGTTGTATAGAAACCTTGTTGTGTAGAAACCTTGTTGTATATAAACCTTGTTGTGTAGAAACCTTGTTGTATATAAACCTTGTTGTGTAGAAACCTTGTTGTGTAGAAACAGTGTTGTATAGAAACCTTGTTGTATAGAAACCTTGTTGTGTAGAAACCTTGTTGTGTAGAAACTGTGTTGTGTAGAAACCTTGTTGTGTAGAAACCTTGTTGTATAGAAACCTTGTTGTGTAGAAACCTTGTTATGTAGAAACCTTGTTGTGTAGAAACCTTGTTGTATAGAAACCTTGTTGTGTAGAAACTTTGTTGTGTAGAAACCTTGTTGTGTAGAAACCTTGTTGTGTAGAAACCTTGTTGTGTAGAAACCTTGTATAGAAACCTTGTTGTGTAGAAACCTTGTTGTATAGAAACCTTGTTGTATAGAAACCTTGTTGTATAGAAACCTTGTTGTGTAGAAACCTTGTTGTGTAGAAACCTTGTATAGAAACCTTGTTGTGTAGAAACCTTGTTGTATAGAAACCTTGTTGTATAGAAACCTTGTTGTGTAGAAACCTTGTTGTATAGAAACCTTGTTGTATAGAAACCTTGTTGTGTAGAAACCTTGTTGTATAGAAACCTTGTTGTGTAGAAACCTTGTATAGAAACCTTGTTGTGTAGAAACCTTGTTGTATAGAAACCTTGTTGTGTAGAAACCTTGTTGTATAGAAACCTTGTTGTGTAGAAACCTTGTTGTGTAGAAACCTTGTTGTGTAGAAACCTTGTTGTATAGAAACCTTGTTGTGTAGAAACTTTGTTGTATAGAAACCTTGTTGTGTAGAAACCTTGTTGTGTAGAAACCTTGTTGTGTAGAAACCTTGTATAGAAACCTTGTTGTGTAGAAACCTTGTTGTATAGAAACCTTGTTGTATAGAAACCTTGTTGTATAGAAACCTTGTTGTGTAGAAACCTTGTTGTGTAGAAACCTTGTATAGAAACCTTGTTGTGTAGAAACCTTGTTGTATAGAAACCTTGTTGTGTAGAAACCTTGTTGTATAGAAACCTTGTTGTATAGAAACCTTGTTGTGTAGAAACCTTGTTGTATAGAAACCTTGTTGTGTAGAAACCTTGTTGTGTAG
This sequence comes from Salmo salar, assembly GCF_965601325.2. Lineage (NCBI taxonomy): Eukaryota > Metazoa > Chordata > Actinopteri > Salmoniformes > Salmonidae > Salmo > Salmo salar. Next base: position 34,396,509 of record NC_138318.1, read on the forward strand.
AAACCTTGTATAGAAACCTTGTTGTGTAGAAACCTTGTTGTATAGAAACCTTGTTGTGTAGAAACCTTGTTGTATAGAAACCTTGTTGTGTAGAAACCTTGTTGTGTAGAAACCTTGTTGTGTAGAAACCTTGTTGTGTAGAAACCTTGTTGTATATAAACCTTGTTGTGTAGAAACCGTGTTGTGTAGAAACCTTGTTGTGTAGAAACCTCTTGCCTCCTGTTGAGTAACTCAGGGGTGGTAGCCATTTTTAGGTAGCCCTGGGAAGTTGAGAGAGCAGAAAACCGGTCTGATGACTCAATGATGAAAGGAAGAGATTGTGGAGGAGAGAAGAGAGGAGGAGGGGTGAGTGGGTGAGGTTTCTACCCAGAAACCCATTCTTTCCCCCTGGCGTATACTCCAGTACTTACAGGAACACAGAAACTAAGAGACCGTGCTTTGGCTTCAGACTAGTCTGAGCCAGACAGAACTAGATTGGAGTGGTGTTGAGCCAAGGCACCCTGACTCTAGTTGAGTTTAATGTCTGTTTTCGCCAATGCTTTGTGAATGAATGAATTAACAACTTGTCTGAGCTGTCAGGACTGTCATGACTGGCCTCTAGTCAGGGTACAGAGATAGGACACGACTGGCCTCTAGTCAGGGTACAGAGATAGGACATGACTGTCCTCTAGTCAGGGTACAGAGATAGGACATGACTGGCCTCTAGTCAGGGTACAGAGATAGGATATGACTGTCCTCTAGTCAGGGTACAGAGATAGGACACGACTGGCCTCTAGTCAGGGTACAGAGATAGGATATGACTGGCCTCTAGTCAGGGTACAGAGATAGGATATGACTGGCCTCTAGTCAGGGTACAGAGATAGGATATGACTGGCCTCTAGTCAGTGTGCACTGACCTCTGTATGTAGAAACAGGACTAGCTCATTCCAAGTCCCCTGACCTCTGTATGTAGAAACAGGACTAGTTCAGGCAGTATAATCATGGCAGGGTGAACATGTAGGACCTTTTATCACTCCTCTGACAGCAGCACAATACTCTGCCTGTCTCTATGGAGCATCAGTATTAACACTGAACCATATAACACACCACTCTGCCTGTCTCTATGGAGCATCAGTATTAACACTGAACAATAAAACACACCACTCTGCCTGTCTCTATGGAGCATCAGTATTAACACTGAACAATAAAACACACCACTCTGCCTGTCTCTATGGAGCATCAGTATTAACACTGAACAATAAAACACACCACTCTGCCTGTCTCTATGGAGCATCAGTATTAACACTGAACAATAAAACACACCACTCTGCCTGTCTCTATGGAGCATCAGTATTAACACTGAACAATAAAACACACCACTCTGCCTGTCTCTATGGAGCATCAGTATTAACACTGAACAATAAAACACACCACTCTGCCTGTCTCTATGGAGCATCAGTATTAACACTGAACCATATAACACACCACTCTGCCTGTCTCTATGGAGCATCAGTATTAACACTGAACAATAAAACACACCACTCTGCCTGTCTCTATGGAGCATCAGTATTAACACTGAACCATAAAACACAACACTCTTGAGAATAGATACTGTATATCTATGCATAACGTACACCGACACACACTCAGTCTGTGGTAGACCAGTGAGAAAACAACAGCGACCAATAGTGGGGCGGTTTGACTGATGAGTAACCTCTGGAAAACTATTTTAGGCCTATACAAGAGAGCTGCCATGCTAGCCAGATCAGCGTGTGCAGTCTTCCGATATGAGGTCACAGTTTTGTCACGACCCGCTCTGTCGCACACTGACACACTGACACGACCCGCTCTCCCCTCTAGGTTCCAGGGGGAGACTGAGGAGTCCCAGAGGACAGGTGACCACACCGTCTTTCACCCACAACCAAGACCCAGACGTTACTCACAGCGCAGTGCCCTGGACAGCCGACGATGCTGCTTTTAAAGGCATTTTCCCCTAACATTGTCAAAGATCGCATTCATGGTAAACGCGGCACTGAAAAAACCTTTGAATGTAAAGCGCGCTGTAACGCCGATCGGATTTAATCCTGGCCCAAGCCTCTCCCCCCTCCAGCCATCTACTTCTTAATACCTAAACCCGGCATGGACCCAATGAAAAAGTGAGGGATAATATGTCATCACTACAGGTCTTATTGGAGGTCTTCTGTTTTGAGATCAGCTCTGGACCTCACCCCCCCCCCCCCCCCCTGAGTAGAGAGAGACAGACTGGTACCCCCAACTACCCATGGAGGGACAGGACTGTCCTCTCACACACTGACAAATGTCTGAGTGTCTGACCACACACACACACACACACACACACACACACACACACACACACACACACACACACACACACACACACACACACACACACACACACACACACACACACACACACACACACACACACACACACACACACACACACACGCATGGATGCAGACACACACACACACACACACGCACACACACACTTACAAGGATGCACTCATGCACCCACCCACCCACACAGTGTTCTCTACCTTGTCTGTGTCTCTGGGTGAGTGTGGGACTGTGAATGGGGTCTTTTCAGTCGCTGTAGGTCAGCCCGTACACAGAGTTCTCTTTGTATCCTGTACAACGGAGGCTACTGAGGACAGGACGGCTCATAATAATGTCTGGAACGGAGGAAATGGAATGGCATGAACCCATGTGTTTGATGTATTTGATACCCTTCTACTGATTCCGCTCCAGCCAATACCACGAGCCCTTCCTCCCCAATTAAGATGCCACCAACCTCCTGTGATCATGTCTTCTGTTCTTCTCAGTATGACATCACTGTCTTCTGTTCTTCTCAGTATGACATCACTGTCTTCTGTTCTTCTCAGTACGACATCACTGTCTTCTGTTCTTCTCAGTATGACATCACTGTCTTCTGTTTCTTCTCAGTATGACATCACTGTCTTCTGTTCTTCTCAGTATGACATCACTGTCTTCTGTTCTTCTCAGTATGACATCACTGTCTTCTGTTCTTCTCAGTATGACATCACTGTCTTCTGTTCTTCTCAGTATGACATCACTGTCTTCTGTTCTTCTCAGTATGACATCACTGTCTTCTGTTTCTTCTCAGTATGACATCACTGTCTTCTGTTTCTTCTCAGTATGACATCACTGTCTTCTCAGTATGACATCACTGTCTTCTGTTCTTCTCAGTACGACATCACTGTCTTCTGTTCTTCTCAGTATGACATCACTATCTTCTGTTCTCAGTATGACAATATGACATCACTGTCTTCTGTTTCTTCTCAGTATGACATCAGTGTCTTCTGTTCTCAGTATGACAATATGACATCACTGTCTTCTGTTTCTTCTCAGTATGACATCACTGTCTTCTGTTTCTTCTCAGTATGACATCACTATCTTCTGTTCTCAGTACGACAATATGACATCACTGTGTTATGTTGTCACATTGACATCACTGTATGTGTGTGTGAGATTGACTGCAAACTTGCGTGCATGCGGTTATGCATATGCATGAAAGAGCATCTGACTGACTGCATCACTGCCTGGTATTGCAAAAGTACCGCCCTCAATCGCATGGTGCTACAGAGGGTGGTGCGGACAGCCCAGGACATCACTGGGGCCGTGCTCCCTGCCATCCAGGACATCACTGGGGCCGTGCTCCCTGCCATCCAGGACATCACTGGGGCCGTGCTCCCTGCCATCCAGGACATCTACAGTATATCAGCTGGTGTGGTAGGAAGGCACGGAAAATCGTTAAAGACTCCAACCACCCAGGAAATCGACTATTCTCTCTGCTTCCGCACAGCAAGAGCTACCAGTACATCAAGACTGACACCAACAGGCTCTTGAACAGCTTCTATCCCTAAACCATAAAACGGATAAATAGCTAACAAAATAGCTACACCTACTACCTTGTATCCTTATCCACCTTTTATTGCTATTTTTACACTGTCTCTATGCAGACTCACAGGGCCCTACACACTGACAGAGCCCTACACACTCACAGGGCCCTACACACTGACAGGACTCTACACACTGACAGGGCCCTACACACTGACAGGACTCTACACACTAACAAGGCCCTACACACTGACAGGGCCCTACAGACTGACAGGGCCCTACACACTAACAGGGCCCTACACCTTGACAGGGCCCTACACACTGACAGGACTCTACACACTGACAGACAGGGCCCCAGACACTGACAGGGCCCTACACACTGACAGGGCCCTACACACTGACAGGACGCTACACACTAACAGGGCCCTACACCTTGACAGGGCCCTACACACTGACAGGACTCTACACACTGACAGACAGGGCCCCAGAGACTGACAGGGCCCTACACACCAACAGGACTCTACACACTGGCAGGACTCTACACACTGACAGACAGGGCCCCAGAGACTGACAGGGCCCTACACACCAACAGGACTCTACACACTGACAGGGCCCTACACACTGACAGGGCCCTACAGACAGACAGGACTCTACACGCCAACAGGACTCTACACACTGACAGACACTTCCTCATCTGCTCACTCACACATAACATGCATGTATACTGTCTCTACACACAGTCACATATAAGCTGCTGCTACTCTGTTTATCTTATATCCTGTTGCCTAGTAACCTTACCCTTATACATATACAGATGAAGTTGGAAGTTTACATACACCTTAGCCAAATACATTTAAACTCAGTTCTTCACAATTCCTGACATGTATTCCTAGTAAAAATTCCCTGTCTTAGGTCAGTTAGGATCACCACTTTATTTTAAGAATGTGAAATGTCGGAATAATAGTAGAGAGAATAACTTATTTCAGCTTTTATTTATTTCATCACATTCCCAGTGGGTCAGAAGTTTACATACACTCAATTAGTATTTGGTAGCATTGCCTTTAAATTGTTTAACTTGGGTCAAATGTTTCAGGTAGCCTTCCACAAGCTTCCCACAATACTTTGTGTGAATTTTGGCCCATTCCTCCTGACAGAGCTGGTGTAACTGAGTCAGGTTTGTAAGCCTCTTTGCTCGCACACGCTTTTTCAGTTCTGCCGACAGATTTTCTATAGGATTGAGGTCAGGGCTTTGTGATGGCCACACCAATACCTTGACTTTGTCATCCTTAAGCCATTTTGCCACAACTTTGGATGTATGCTTGGGGTCATTGTCCATTTGGAAGACCCATTTGCGACCAAGCTTTAACTTCCTGACTGATATCTTGAGATGTTACTTCAATATATCCACATAATATTTATTCATCATGATGCCATCTATTTTGTGAAGTGCACCAGTCCCTCCAGCAGCAAAGCACCCCCACAACATGATGCTGCCACCCCCATGCTTCACGGTTGGGATGGTGATCTTTGGCTTGCAAGCTTCCCTCTTTTTCCTCCTAACATAACAATGGTCATTATGGCCAAACAGTTGTATATTTGTTTCATCAGACCAGAAGACATTTCTCCAAAAAGTACGATCTTTGTCCCCATGTGCAGTTGCAAACCGTAGTCTGGCTTTTTTATGGAGGTTTTGGAGCAGTGGCTTCTTCCTTGCTGAGTGGCATTTCAGGTTATGTTGATATAGGTCTCATTTTACTGTGGATATAGATACTTTTGTACCTGTTTCCTCCAGCATCTTCACAAGGACCTTAGCTGTTGTTCTGGGATTGATTTGCACTTTTCGCACCAAAGTACGTTCATCTCTAGGAGACAGAATACGTCTCCTTCCTGAGCGGTATAATGGCTGCGTGGTCCCATGGTGTTTATACTTGCATACTATTGTTTGTACAGATGAACATGGTACCTTCAGGTGTTTGGATATTGCTCCCAAGGATGAACCAGACTTGTGGAGGTCTACAATTTTTTTCTGAGGTCTTGGCTGATTTCTTTAGATTTTCCCATAATGTCAAGCAAAGAGACACTGAGTTTGAATGTAGGCCTTGAAATACATCCACAGGTACACCTCCAACTG
>NC_138318.1:34407500-34415000 GCF_965601325.2 Salmo salar
TCCCTCATCTCTCTTTCCCTCCTTCTCTCCTTCCATCCTCCCTCCTCCCCTCCTTCTCTCCTCCCTCCTCCCCCCCTTCTCTCCTTCCCTCCTCCCTCTTTCTCTCCTTCCATCCTCTCTCCTTCTCTCCTCCCTCTTGCTCTCCTTCCCTCCTCCCTCTTTCTGTCCTTCCCTCCTCCCTCTTTCCCTCCTCCCTTTTTCTCTCCTTCCCTCCCTCCTTCCCTCCTCCCTCTTTCTGTCCTTCCATCCTCTCTCCTTCTCTCCTCCCTCTTGCTCTCCTTCCCTCCTCCCTCTTTCTGTCCTTCCCTTCTCCCTCCTTCCCTCCTCCCTCTTTCTGTCCTTCCATCCTCCCTCCTTCCCTCCTCCCTCTTGCTCTCCTTCCCTCCTCCCTCTTTCTGTCCTTCCCTCCTCCCTCTTTCTGTCCTTCCCATCTCCCTTCCTCCCCCCCTCCCTCTTTCTCCTCCCCTCCTCCTTCCTTCCCTCCTCCCTCCTTATCCTCCCCTCTTCCCCTCCTCCCTCCTTCCCTTCTCCCTCTTTCTGTCCTTCCCTCCTCTTTTCCTTCCCTCCTTCCCTCCTCCCTTTTTCTCACCTTCCCTCCTCCCTTTTTTTCCCATTCCATCCTCCCTCCTTCTCTCCTCCCTCTTGCTCTCCTTCCCTCCTCCCTCTTTCTGTCCTTCCCATCTCCCTCCTTCCCTCCTCCCTTCCTTCCCTAATCCCTCTTTTGCCTACCCTCCTCCTTCCTTCCCTCCTCCCTCTTTCTCTCATCCCTCCTTCCCACCTCCACTCCTCCCCTCCTCCCTCTTTCCCTCCTCCCCTCCTCCCTCTTTCTCTCATTCCTTGCTCCCTCCTCCCTCCTTACCTGCTCCCTCCTTCCCTCCTCCCTCTTTCTCTCCATCTCTTTTCTCTTTCTTTTATCTGTCTCATTACATAATTACATCATTACATCGTTTCAGCCTGGGGACTTTGTCGTTGTCTGGATGATTATTTAGATGCTGGGCGTCTCTCCTCCTGTCTGTTACACTTCATTTCCTGTTGTCATTATGCATCCCCGTGGCGACGGTGTTCTCCTCCGGTGTTCTCTGGTGCTCAGAAGAACAGATAGTAATACTGTGATAAGATAACACAGTGTGTGTATACTAACAGGAGTTAATGTCTGGTATTTTATTCATGTTGGTTAAAGTCACACTATGACTGTGATATCATGTTTCCTATGTCTCTGGGCTGTGGCGTTGAAATACTCTTCATCTGTTTTGGGGGGGATTATATTCTTCCAGCTGTGAGTTGTTTACAGAGAAGCTTCAGTCATCTTTAAAAATACAAATAAATGGGCCTCCCGAGTGGCGCAGAGGTCTAAGACAATGCATCGCAGTGCTTGAGGCTTCACTACAGACCCGAGTTTGATCCCAGGCTGTATCACAACCGGCCGTGACCGGGAGACCAATGAGGCAGCGCACAATTAGGCTAGTGTCGTCCGGGTTAGGGGAGGTTTTGTCCCATGGTGCTCTAACAGGGAAGTCCTCGTCCCATGGTGCTCTAGCAACTCCTGTGGCGGGCCGGGCGCATGCACGCTGACACGGTCGCCAGTTGGACCGTGTTTCCTCCGACACATTGATGCGTCTGGCTTCCGGGTTAAGAGAGCAGTGTGGCTTAGCAGGGTCATGTTTCAGACGACGCATGGCTCTCGTCCTTCGCCTCTCCCAAGTCTGTACGGGAGTTGCTGCGATGGGACAAGACTGTAACTACCAATTGGATACCACAAAATTGAGAAGAAAAAAATTATACAAAAAAATAATAAGTTCTTCAAAATGTCATTACTGTAACATGGACCATTAAATAGCAAAATGCGATAAAATGAAGATAACAACAATCTGTCTCAAAGGACCATTTAAATTAGTAATACACCACTGTGGAAAAGCAGACAGGCTGTGGATCAGTAGGTGCGCATCTCACGTGTAGCTACGCTCTGCCAAGTCCATTGACAATGTAACAACAAAACAGGCTTATTTTAGATGCTACATTCTGGATGAGCATTAACCATTTGCATTACCCATTTGCATTATCCATTAGCATTACCCATTTGCATTGTCCATTAGCATTAACCATTAGCATTAACCATTAGCATTAGCCAATAGCATTAACCATTAGCATTAACCAATAGCATTAACCATTAGCATTAACCATTAGCATTAACCATTAGCATTAGCCAATCGCATTAACCATTAGCATTAGCCATTAGCATTAGCCAATAGCATTAACTATTTGCATTACCCATTAGCATTAGCCATTAGCCATGATTAGGTATGCCAAACAACTGACCACAGGCTGTGACTGTATGACTGTACATGGTTGTGACGTCACACTGATAGGGCTCCATGTATACGGAGGCTTGTTACATAATCACTGCTCCTCACCGGAGAAACCATTCACAGCTCAATATACACACATGGATGGACCATTTCCCTGTGAATAACATAGACTAGAATCCATACACACACACACACACACACACACACACACACACACACACACACACACACACACACACACACACACACACACACACACACACACACACACACACACACACACACCACACACACACACACACACACACGGATAACATCCCTTTATCACTTGTGTTCTCCTACATTCTCAAATCAAATAAGATGTTATTGGTCACATACAACACATTTATCAGATGTTATTGGTCACATACAACACATTTATCAGATGTTATTGGTCACATACAACATATTTATCAGATGTTATTGGTCACATACAACACATTTATCAGATGTTATTGGTCACATACAACACATTTATCAGATGTTATTGGTCACATACAACATATTTATCAGATGTTATTGGTCACATACAACACATTTATCAGATGTTATTGGTCACATACAACATATTTATCAGATGTTATTGGTCCATACAACACATTTATCAGATGTTATTGGTCCCATACAACACATTTATCAGATGTTATTGGTCACATACAACACATTTATCAGATGTTATTGGTCCATACAACACATTTATCAGATGTTATTGGTCACATACAACACATTTATCAGATGTTATTGGTCACATACAACACATTTATCAGATGTTACTGTGGGTGTAGTGTAATGCATGTGTTCCTAGCTCCAACAGTACAGTAATATCTAACAATTCACAAATCTAAAAAGTAAAATAATGGAATTAAGAAATAATAGGACAAGTAATGTCAGAGTGGCATTGACTAGAATACAGTTAGAATAGAATACAGTAGAATAGAATACAGTAGAATAGAATACAGTATATACATATGAGGTGAGTAAAGCAGTATGTAAACATTATTAAAGTGATTAGTGTTCCATTATTAAAGTGACCAGTGATTCCATGTCTATGTACATTGGGCAGCAGCTTCTAAGGTGCAGGGTTGAGAAACTGGGTGGTAGCCAGCTAGTGATGGATATTTAACAGTCTGATGGCCTTGAGATAGAAGCTGTTTTTCAGTCTCTCTGTCCCAGCTTTGATGCACCTGTACTGACCTCGCCTTCTGGATAATAGCGGGGTGAACAGGAAGTGGCTCGGGTGGTTGTTGTCCTAGATCTTTTTGGCCTTCCTGTGACATCGGGTGCTGTAGGTGTCCTGGAGGGCAGGTAGTTTGCCCCTGATGATGCGTTGGGCAGACCTCACCATCCTCTGGAGATCCCTGCGGTTACGGGTGGTGCAGTTGCCGTACCAGGCGGTGATACAGCCCGACAGGATGCTCTCAATTGTACATCTGTAAAAGTATGTGAGGGTCTTAGGGGCCAAGCTGAATTTCTTCAGCCTCCTGAGGTTGAAGAGGCGCTGTTGCACTTTCTTCACCACGCTGTCTGTGTGGGTGGACCATTTCAGATCGTCAGTGATGATGTGTACGCCTAGGAACTTGAAGCTTTCCACCTTCTCTGAGTGCATCTTTCCATATTTCTGTCTTTTCATCTCTCCACCAGAGATTTCTAAGGTTCCTTGCCTGGCGTGGTTATCAATAGCTGGAGTCGGTTTTTGAAGTACTACTATTGATTTCTATTGAATGGAGAAAGCAGCGCTCCATTTTCTAACAGATCCATTAACTCAGCTGGGAACAGGGAAGCTTCATGGTAACAACCCTTCAGACTGCTGTGTGTGTGTGTGTGTGTGTGTGTGTGTGTGTGTGTGTGTGTGTGTGTGTGTGTGCGTGCGTTTGAGACTGAGGTATCTGATCCTAGACTGGTGACACTACGTTACATATCAGATGAGTTCATCAGTGACCGAGAAGCAGCAGGGAAAAGTGTAAACAGGAAGTAGAGCCACTGCTCCACACACCCACTCCAGATCCCCACCCAGCTCTTACATGATTTAAATGTACTCTATGTAGTTCTGTCCTTGAGCTGTTCTATTAATGTTCTGTATTATGTCATGTTTCATGTTCTGTGTGGACCACAGGAAGAGTAGCTGCTGCTTTTGCAACAACTAACGGGGATCCTAATAAAATACCAAATACATGACAAACACACACACACACACACACACACACACACACACATGCTCGCAGAAGCACACCAAAGGTGGATGGTGGCACCCTAATTGGGGAGGACGGGCTCATAGTAATGACTGGAATGGAATGAATGGAATGGTATCAAACACATGGTTTCCAATTGTTTGATTTAACTCCATTCCAACCATTATTATGAGCCATCCTCCCCTCACCAGCCTCCTGTGAAGCACGCACACACACACACACACACACACACACACACACACACACACACACACGCTCGCACACACATACTTAGCCTCCGTATCCTCACCCCTGAACACACACTTCGAGCAAGGTCACATGGAAAGAACACACACACATCATTATTATACTACAGCCAATCAGAGCTTAGAGAACAAAGAGTGCTTTAACAAGCAGAGAACTTGAACACACACACACACACACCATATCCCCTTCCATGGCTGATAAAATGAACAACACACACACACACACACACCATAATGACCTCACATGCAAAAGACACACGTGTCATTATGCTATGGCCAATCAGAACAATGAGCGCTTTAACAAGCAGAGACCTTTAACAGCCAATCACAGGCTCCTACCTCTTCCTTCTGAACTTAATATTTATCAATGAGGCGGTTGATTCTGAGAAACCAGCATTACCATGGGGGGGTGGAGACAGAGGGGGTGGGGGGGTGGAGACAGAGGGAGGGGGGAGATGGAGACAGAGGGGGTGGGGGGGTGGAGACAGAGGGAGGGGAGGATATGGAGACAGAAGGGGTGGGGAGATGGAGACAGAGGGAGAGGGGAGAGATGGACACAGAGGGAGAGGGGGGAGATGGACACAGAGGGAGAGGGGGGAGATGGAGACAGAGGGAGAGGAGGAGATGGAGACAGAGGGGGTGGGGGGGTGGAGACAGAGGGAGAGGAGGAGATGGAGACAGAGGGGGTGGGGGGGTGGAGACAGAGGGAGAGGGGGGAGGAGACAGAGGGGTGGGGGGGTGGAGACAGAGGGGGTGGGGAGATGGAGACAGAGGGGGTGGGGAGATGGAGACAGAGGGAAGGGGGGAGATGGAGACAGAGGGGGTGGGGAGATGGAGACAGAGGGGGTGGGGGGGGTGGAGACAGAGGGAGAGGGGGTGGGGGGGTGGAGACAGAGGGAGAGGCGGGATATGGAGACAGAGGGAGAGGGGAGATGGAGACAGAGGGGGTGGGGGGGTGGAGACAGAGGGAGAGGAGGGGATGGAGACAGAGGGGGTGGGGGGGTGGAGACAGAGGGAGAGGGGGGAGGAGACAGAGGGGTGGGGTGGTGGAGACAGAGGGGGTGGGGAGATGGAGACAGAGGGGGTGGGGAGATGGAGACAGAGGGGGTGGGTAGATGGAGACAGAGGGAGAGGGGGGGAGATGGAGACAGAGGGGGTGGGGAGATGGAGACAGAGGGAGAGGAGGAGATGGAGACAGAGGGGTGGGGGGGTGGAGACAGAGGGAGAGGGGGAGATGGAGACAGAGGGGGTGGGGGGGTGGAGACAGAGGGAGAGACGGGAGATGGAGACAGAGGGAGAGGCGGGAGATGGAGACAGAGGGGGTGGGGAGATGGAGACAGAGGGGTGGGGGGGTGGAGACAGAGGGGTGGGGGGGTGGAGACAGAGGGAGAGATGGAGACAGAGGGAGAGGGGAGATGGAGACAGACGGGGTGGGGAGATGGAGACAGAGTGAGAGGCGGGGGGTGGAGACAGAGGGGGTGGGGGGGGTGGAGACCGAACGGGGTGGGGAGATGGAGACAGACGGGGTGAGGGGGGTGGAGACCGAACGGGGTGGGGAGATGGAGACAGACGGGGTGAGGAGATGGAGACAGAGGGAGAGGCGGGGGGTGGAGACAGAGGGGGTGGGGGGGGGGGGTGGAGACAGAGGGGTGGAGACAGAGGGGATGGGGGGGTGGAGACAGAAGGGGTGGGGAGATGGAGACAGAGGAGAGGGGGGGGTGGAGACAGAGGGAGAGGAGGGAGATGGAGACAGAAGGGGTGGGGGGGTGGAGACAGAGCGGGTGGGGGGAGATGGAGACAGAAGGGGTGGGGGGGGGGAGACAGAGGGGGTGGGGAGATGGAGACAGAGGGGGTGGGGGGGGTGGAGACAGAGGGGGTGGGGGGGTGGAGCCAGAGGGGGTGGGGAGATGGAGACAGAGGGGAGGGGGGATTGATGGAGACAGAGGGAGAGGGGAGATGGAGACAGAGGGGGTGGGGGGGTGGAGACAGAGGGAGAGGAGGAGATGGAGACAGAGGGGGTGGGGGGGTGGAGACAGAGGGAGAGGGGGGAGGAGACAGAGGGGGTGGGGGGGTGGAGACAGAGGGGGTGGGGAGATGGAGACAGAGGGGGTGGGGAGATGGAGACAGAGGGGGTGGGTAGATGGAGACAGAGGGAGAGGAGGAGATGGAGACAGAGGGGTGGGGGGGTGGAGACAGAGGGAGAGGGGGAGATGGAGACAGAGGGGGTGGGGGGGTGGAGACAGAGGGAGAGGCGGGAGATGGAGACAGAGGGGGTGGGGAGATGGAGACAGAGGGGGTGGGGAGATGGAGACAGAGGGAGAGGAGGAGATGGAGACAGAGGGGTGGGGGGGTGGAGACAGAGGGAGAGGGGGAGATGGAGACAGAGGGGGTGGGGGGGTGGAGACAGAGGGAGAGGCGGGAGATGGAGACAGAGGGAGAGGGGAGATGGAGACAGAGGGGGTGGGGAGATGGAGACAGAGGGGTGGGGGGGTGGAGACAGAGGGAGAGGGGGAGATGGAGACAGAGGGAGAGGGGAGATGGAGACAGACGGGGTGGGGAGATGGAGACAGAGTGAGAGGCGGGAGATGGAGACAGAGGGGGTGGGGAGATGGAGACAGAGGGGGTGGGGAGATGGAGACAGAGGGGGTGGGTAGATGGAGACAGAGGGAGAGGGGGGAGATGGAGACAGAGGGGGTGGGGAGATGGAGACAGAGGGAGAGG